>NW_027462250.1:0-42228 GCF_050947455.1 Rhinoderma darwinii
AGCGAGCGTCTAGGACTTACGGTTCAGGAGTTATTCACAGAAACATGGTTCTGAACATGCTGCCAATTGCTCGCCTGGGAAACATGCAGAGAAGTCCAAGATAGTGTTTTTTAGACTGGCTGCCACGAGCTGAATCGAATGCAGCCAAGAGCGAGCGTCTAGGACTTACGGTTCAGGAGTTATTCACAGAAACATGGTTCTTTTACTGCCAGCCGCGAAAGCGAAAATAACCAAGATCGAGCGTCTAGGATTTACTTGTCAATAACTCGCCTGGGAAACATCCAGAGAAGTCAAACACAGTGCTCCTATACTAATTGCCAGGCGCTGAGACGAATGCCGCCAAGATCGAGCGTCTAGGACTTACGGTTCAGGAGTTATTCACAGAAACATGGTTCTGAACATGCTGCCAATTTCTCGCCTGGGAAACATGCAGAGAAGTCCAAGATAGTGTTTTTTAGACTGGCTGCCACGAGCTGAATCGAATGCAGCCAAGAGCGAGCGTCTAGGACTTACGGTTCAGGAGTTATTCACAGAAATATGGTTCTGAACATGCTGCCAATTGCTCGCCTGGGAAACATGCAGAGAAGTCCGAGATAGTGTTTTTTAGACTGGCTGCCACGAGCTGAATCGAATGCAGCCAAGAGCGAGCGTCTAGGACTTACGGTTCAGGAGTTATTCACAGAAACATGGTTCTGAACATGCTGCCAATTTCTCGCCTGGGAAACATGCAGAGAAGTCCAAGATAGTGTTTTTTAGACTGGCTGCCACGAGCTGAATCGAATGCAGCCAAGAGCGAGCGTCTAGGACTTACGGTTCAGGAGTTATTCACAGAAACATGGTTCTTTTACTGCCAGCCGCGAAAGCGAAAATAACCAAGATCGAGCGTCTAGGATTTACTTGTCAATAACTCGCCTGGGAAACATCCAGAGAAGTCAAACACAGTGCTCCTATACTAATTGCGTGGCGCTGAGACGAATGCCGCCAAGATCGAGCGTCTAGGACTTACGGTTCAAGAATTAGCTTTAGAAACATTTGCCTTAGGAACATGCAGAGAAGTCCAAGATAGTGTTTTTTAGACTGGCTGCCACGAGCTGAATCGAATGCAGCCAAGAGCGAGCGTCTAGGACTTACGGTTCAGGAGTTATTCACAGAAACATGGTTCTGAACATGCTGCCAATTGCTCGCCTGGGAAACATGCAGAGAAGTCCAAGATAGAGTTTTTTAGACTGGCTGCCACGAGCTGAATCGAATGCAGCCAAGAGCGAGCGTCTAGGACTTACGGTTCAGGAGTTATTCACAGAAACATGGTTCTGAACATGCTGCCAATTGCTCGCCTGGGAAACATGCAGAGAAGTCCAAGATAGTGTTTTTTAGACTGGCTGCCACGAGCTGAATCGAATGCAGCCAAGAGCGAGCGTCTAGGACTTACGGTTCAGGAGTTATTCACAGAAACATGGTTCTGAACATGCTGCCAATTTCTCGCCTGGGAAACATGCAGAGAAGTCCAAGATAGTGTTTTTTAGACTGGCTGCCACGAGCTGAATCGAATGCAGCCAAGAGCGAGCGTCTAGGACTTACGGTTCAGGAGTTATTCACAGAAATATGGTTCTGAACATGCTGCCAATTGCTCGCCTGGGAAACATGCAGAGAAGTCCGAGATAGTGTTTTTTAGACTGGCTGCCACGAGCTGAATCGAATGCAGCCAAGAGCGAGCGTCTAGGACTTACGGTTCAGGAGTTATTCACAGAAACATGGTTCTGAACATGCTGCCAATTTCTCGCCTGGGAAACATGCAGAGAAGTCCAAGATAGTGTTTTTTAGACTGGCTGCCACGAGCTGAATCGAATGCAGCCAAGAGCGAGCGTCTAGGACTTACGGTTCAGGAGTTATTCACAGAAACATGGTTCTTTTACTGCCAGCCGCGAAAGCGAAAATAACCAAGATCGAGCGTCTAGGATTTACTTGTCAATAACTCGCCTGGGAAACATCCAGAGAAGTCAAACACAGTGCTCCTATACTAATTGCGTGGCGCTGAGACGAATGCCGCCAAGATCGAGCGTCTAGGACTTACGGTTCAAGAATTAGCTTTAGAAACATTTGCCTTAGGAACATGCAGAGAAGTCCAAGATAGTGTTTTTTAGACTGGCTGCCACGAGCTGAATCGAATGCAGCCAAGAGCGAGCGTCTAGGACTTACGGTTCAGGAGTTATTCACAGAAACATGGTTCTGAACATGCTGCCAATTGCTCGCCTGGGAAACATGCAGAGAAGTCCAAGATAGTGTTTTTTAGACTGGCTGCCACGAGCTGAATCGAATGCAGCCAAGAGCGAGCGTCTAGGACTTACGGTTCAGGAGTTATTCACAGAAACATGGTTCTGAACATGCTGCCAATTGCTCGCCTGGGAAACATGCAGAGAAGTCCAAGATAGTGTTTTTTAGACTGGCTGCCACGAGCTGAATCGAATGCAGCCAAGAGCGAGCGTCTAGGACTTACGGTTCAGGAGTTATTCACAGAAACATGGTTCTGAACATGCTGCCAATTGCTCGCCTGGGAAACAAGCAGAGAAGTCCAAGATAGTGTTTTTTAGACTGGCTGCCACGAGCTGAATCGAATGCAGCCAAGAGCGAGCGTCTAGGACTTACGGTTCAGGAGTTATTCACAGAAACATGGTTCTTTTACTGCCAGCCGCGAAAGCGAAAATAACCAAGATCGAGCGTCTAGGATTTACTTGTCAATAACTCGCCTGGGAAACATCCAGAGAAGTCAAACACAGTGCTCCTATACTAATTGCCTGGCGCTGAGACGAATGCCGCCAAGATCGAGCGTCTAGGACTTACGGTTCAAGAATTAGCTTTAGAAACATTTGCCTTAGGAACATGCAGAGAAGTCCAAGATAGTGTTTTTTAGACTGGCTGCCACGAGCTGAATCGAATGCAGCCAAGAGCGAGCGTCTAGGACTTACGGTTCAGGAGTTATTCACAGAAACATGGTTCTTTTACTGCCAGCCGCGAAAGCGAAAATAACCAAGATCGAGCGTCTAGGATTTACTTGTCAATAACTCGCCTGGGAAACATCCAGAGAAGTCAAACACAGTGCTCCTATACTAATTGCCTGGCGCTGAGACGAATGCCGCCAAGATCGAGCGTCTAGGACTTACGGTTCAAGAATTAGCTTTAGAAACATTTGCCTTAGGAACATGCAGAGAAGTCCAAGATAGTGTTTTTTAGACTGGCTGCCACGAGCTGAATCGAATGCAGCCAAGAGCGAGCGTCTAGGACTTACGGTTCAGGAGTTATTCACAGAAACATGGTTCTTTTACTGCCAGCCGCGAAAGCGAAAATAACCAAGATCGAGCGTCTAGGATTTACTTGTCAATAACTCGCCTGGGAAACATCCAGAGAAGTCAAACACAGTGCTCCTATACTAATTGCCTGGCGCTGAGACGAATGCCGCCAAGATCGAGCGTCTAGGACTTACGGTTCAAGAATTAGCTTTAGAAACATTTGCCTTAGGAACATGCAGAGAAGTCCAAGATAGTGTTTTTTAGACTGGCTGCCACGAGCTGAATCGAATGCAGCCAAGAGCGAGCGTCTAGGACTTACGGTTCAGGAGTTATTCACAGAAACATGGTTCTGAACATGCTGCCAATTGCTCGCCTGGGAAACATGCAGAGAAGTCCAAGATAGTGTTTTTTAGACTGGCTGCCACGAGCTGAATCGAATGCAGCCAAGAGCGAGCGTCTAGGACTTACGGTTCAGGAGTTATTCACAGAAACATGGTTCTGAACATGCTGCCAATTGCTCGCCTGGGAAACATGCAGAGAAGTCCAAGATAGTGTTTTTTAGACTGGCTGCCACGAGCTGAATCGAATGCAGCCAAGAGCGAGCGTCTAGGACTTACGGTTCAGGAGTTATTCACAGAAACATGGTTCTGAACATGCTGCCAATTTCTCGCCTGGGAAACATGCAGAGAAGTCCAAGATAGTGTTTTTTAGACTGGCTGCCACGAGCTGAATCGAATGCAGCCAAGAGCGAGCGTCTAGGACTTACGGTTCAGGAGTTATTCACAGAAACATGGTTCTTTTACTGCCAGCCGCGAAAGCGAAAATAACCAAGATCGAGCGTCTAGGATTTACTTGTCAATAACTCGCCTGGGAAACATCCAGAGAAGTCAAACACAGTGCTCCTATACTAATTGCCTGGCGCTGAGACGAATGCCGCCAAGATCGAGCGTCTAGGACTTACGGTTCAAGAATTAGCTTTAGAAACATTTGCCTTAGGAACATGCAGAGAAGTCCAAGATAGTGTTTTTTAGACTGGCTGCCACGAGCTGAATCGAATGCAGCCAAGAGCGAGCGTCTAGGACTTACGGTTCAGGAGTTATTCACAGAAACATGGTTCTGAACATGCTGCCAATTGCTCGCCTGGGAAACATGCAGAGAAGTCCAAGATAGTGTTTTTTAGACTGGCTGCCACGAGCTGAATCGAATGCAGCCAAGAGCGAGCGTCTAGGACTTACGGTTCAGGAGTTATTCACAGAAACATGGTTCTGAACATGCTGCCAATTGCTCGCCTGGGAAACATGCAGAGAAGTCCAAGATAGTGTTTTTTAGACTGGCTGCCACGAGCTGAATCGAATGCAGCCAAGAGCGAGCGTCTAGGACTTACGGTTCAGGAGTTATTCACAGAAACATGGTTCTGAACATGCTGCCAATTTCTCGCCTGGGAAACATGCAGAGAAGTCCAAGATAGTGTTTTTTAGACTGGCTGCCACGAGCTGAATCGAATGCAGCCAAGAGCGAGCGTCTAGGACTTACGGTTCAGGAGTTATTCACAGAAACATGGTTCTTTTACTGCCAGCCGCGAAAGCGAAAATAACCAAGATCGAGCGTCTAGGATTTACTTGTCAATAACTCGCCTGGGAAACATCCAGAGAAGTCAAACACAGTGCTCCTATACTAATTGCCTGGCGCTGAGACGAATGCCGCCAAGATCGAGCGTCTAGGACTTACGGTTCAAGAATTAGCTTTAGAAACATTTGCCTTAGGAACATGCAGAGAAGTCCAAGATAGTGTTTTTTAGACTGGCTGCCACGAGCTGAATCGAATGCAGCCAAGAGCGAGCGTCTAGGACTTACGGTTCAGGAGTTATTCACAGAAACATGGTTCTGAACATGCTGCCAATTGCTCGCCTGGGAAACATGCAGAGAAGTCCAAGATAGTGTTTTTTAGACTGGCTGCCACGAGCTGAATCGAATGCAGCCAAGAGCGAGCGTCTAGGACTTACGGTTCAGGAGTTATTCACAGAAACATGGTTCTTTTACTGCCAGCCGCGAAAGCGAAAATAACCAAGATCGAGCGTCTAGGATTTACTTGTCAATAACTCGCCTGGGAAACATCCAGAGAAGTCAAACACAGTGCTCCTATACTAATTGCCAGGCGCTGAGACGAATGCCGCCAAGATCGAGCGTCTAGGACTTACGGTTCAGGAGTTATTCACAGAAACATGGTTCTGAACATGCTGCCAATTTCTCGCCTGGGAAACATGCAGAGAAGTCCAAGATAGTGTTTTTTAGACTGGCTGCCACGAGCTGAATCGAATGCAGCCAAGAGCGAGCGTCTAGGACTTACGGTTCAGGAGTTATTCACAGAAATATGGTTCTGAACATGCTGCCAATTGCTCGCCTGGGAAACATGCAGAGAAGTCCGAGATAGTGTTTTTTAGACTGGCTGCCACGAGTTGAATCGAATGCAGCCAAGAGCGAGCGTCTAGGACTTACGGTTCAGGAGTTATTCACAGAAACATGGTTCTGAACATGCTGCCAATTTCTCGCCTGGGAAACATGCAGAGAAGTCCAAGATAGTGTTTTTTAGACTGGCTGCCACGAGCTGAATCGAATGCAGCCAAGAGCGAGCGTCTAGGACTTACGGTTCAGGAGTTATTCACAGAAACATGGTTCTTTTACTGCCAGCCGCGAAAGCGAAAATAACCAAGATCGAGCGTCTAGGATTTACTAGTCAATAACTCGCCTGGGAAACATCCAGAGAAGTCAAACACAGTGCTCCTATACTAATTGCGTGGCGCTGAGACGAATGCCGCCAAGATCGAGCGTCTAGGACTTACGGTTCAAGAATTAGCTTTAGAAACATTTGCCTTAGGAACATGCAGAGAAGTCCAAGATAGTGTTTTTTAGACTGGCTGCCACGAGCTGAATCGAATGCAGCCAAGAGCGAGCGTCTAGGACTTACGGTTCAGGAGTTATTCACAGAAACATGGTTCTGAACATGCTGCCAATTGCTCGCCTGGGAAACATGCAGAGAAGTCCAAGATAGTGTTTTTTAGACTGGCTGCCACGAGCTGAATCGAATGCAGCCAAGAGCGAGCGTCTAGGACTTACGGTTCAGGAGTTATTCACAGAAACATGGTTCTTTTACTGCCAGCCGCGAAAGCGAAAATAACCAAGATCGAGCGTCTAGGATTTACTTGTCAATAACTCGCCTGGGAAACATCCAGAGAAGTCAAACACAGTGCTCCTATACTAATTGCCAGGCGCTGAGACGAATGCCGCCAAGATCGAGCGTCTAGGACTTACGGTTCAGGAGTTATTCACAGAAACATGGTTCTGAACATGCTGCCAATTTCTCGCCTGGGAAACATGCAGAGAAGTCCAAGATAGTGTTTTTTAGACTGGCTGCCACGAGCTGAATCGAATGCAGCCAAGAGCGAGCGTCTAGGACTTACGGTTCAGGAGTTATTCACAGAAATATGGTTCTGAACATGCTGCCAATTGCTCGCCTGGGAAACATGCAGAGAAGTCCGAGATAGTGTTTTTTAGACTGGCTGCCACGAGCTGAATCGAATGCAGCCAAGAGCGAGCGTCTAGGACTTACGGTTCAGGAGTTATTCACAGAAACATGGTTCTGAACATGCTGCCAATTTCTCGCCTGGGAAACATGCAGAGAAGTCCAAGATAGTGTTTTTTAGACTGGCTGCCACGAGCTGAATCGAATGCAGCCAAGAGCGAGCGTCTAGGACTTACGGTTCAGGAGTTATTCACAGAAACATGGTTCTTTTACTGCCAGCCGCGAAAGCGAAAATAACCAAGATCGAGCGTCTAGGATTTACTTGTCAATAACTCGCCTGGGAAACATCCAGAGAAGTCAAACACAGTGCTCCTATACTAATTGCGTGGCGCTGAGACGAATGCCGCCAAGATCGAGCGTCTAGGACTTACGGTTCAAGAATTAGCTTTAGAAACATTTGCCTTAGGAACATGCAGAGAAGTCCAAGATAGTGTTTTTTAGACTGGCTGCCACGAGCTGAATCGAATGCAGCCAAGAGCGAGCGTCTAGGACTTACGGTTCAGGAGTTATTCACAGAAACATGGTTCTGAACATGCTGCCAATTGCTCGCCTGGGAAACATGCAGAGAAGTCCAAGATAGAGTTTTTTAGACTGGCTGCCACGAGCTGAATCGAATGCAGCCAAGAGCGAGCGTCTAGGACTTACGGTTCAGGAGTTATTCACAGAAACATGGTTCTGAACATGCTGCCAATTGCTCGCCTGGGAAACATGCAGAGAAGTCCAAGATAGTGTTTTTTAGACTGGCTGCCACGAGCTGAATCGAATGCAGCCAAGAGCGAGCGTCTAGGACTTACGGTTCAGGAGTTATTCACAGAAACATGGTTCTGAACATGCTGCCAATTTCTCGCCTGGGAAACATGCAGAGAAGTCCAAGATAGTGTTTTTTAGACTGGCTGCCACGAGCTGAATCGAATGCAGCCAAGAGCGAGCGTCTAGGACTTACGGTTCAGGAGTTATTCACAGAAATATGGTTCTGAACATGCTGCCAATTGCTCGCCTGGGAAACATGCAGAGAAGTCCGAGATAGTGTTTTTTAGACTGGCTGCCACGAGCTGAATCGAATGCAGCCAAGAGCGAGCGTCTAGGACTTACGGTTCAGGAGTTATTCACAGAAACATGGTTCTGAACATGCTGCCAATTTCTCGCCTGGGAAACATGCAGAGAAGTCCAAGATAGTGTTTTTTAGACTGGCTGCCACGAGCTGAATCGAATGCAGCCAAGAGCGAGCGTCTAGGACTTACGGTTCAGGAGTTATTCACAGAAACATGGTTCTTTTACTGCCAGCCGCGAAAGCGAAAATAACCAAGATCGAGCGTCTAGGATTTACTTGTCAATAACTCGCCTGGGAAACATCCAGAGAAGTCAAACACAGTGCTCCTATACTAATTGCGTGGCGCTGAGACGAATGCCGCCAAGATCGAGCGTCTAGGACTTACGGTTCAAGAATTAGCTTTAGAAACATTTGCCTTAGGAACATGCAGAGAAGTCCAAGATAGTGTTTTTTAGACTGGCTGCCACGAGCTGAATCGAATGCAGCAAGAGCGAGCGTCTAGGACTTACGGTTCAGGAGTTATTCACAGAAACATGGTTCTGAACATGCTGCCAATTGCTCGCCTGGGAAACATGCAGAGAAGTCCAAGATAGTGTTTTTTAGACTGGCTGCCACGAGCTGAATCGAATGCAGCCAAGAGCGAGCGTCTAGGACTTACGGTTCAGGAGTTATTCACAGAAACATGGTTCTGAACATGCTGCCAATTGCTCGCCTGGGAAACATGCAGAGAAGTCCAAGATAGTGTTTTTTAGACTGGCTGCCACGAGCTGAATCGAATGCAGCCAAGAGCGAGCGTCTAGGACTTACGGTTCAGGAGTTATTCACAGAAACATGGTTCTGAACATGCTGCCAATTGCTCGCCTGGGAAACAAGCAGAGAAGTCCAAGATAGTGTTTTTTAGACTGGCTGCCACGAGCTGAATCGAATGCAGCCAAGAGCGAGCGTCTAGGACTTACGGTTCAGGAGTTATTCACAGAAACATGGTTCTTTTACTGCCAGCCGCGAAAGCGAAAATAACCAAGATCGAGCGTCTAGGATTTACTTGTCAATAACTCGCCTGGGAAACATCCAGAGAAGTCAAACACAGTGCTCCTATACTAATTGCCTGGCGCTGAGACGAATGCCGCCAAGATCGAGCGTCTAGGACTTACGGTTCAAGAATTAGCTTTAGAAACATTTGCCTTAGGAACATGCAGAGAAGTCCAAGATAGTGTTTTTTAGACTGGCTGCCACGAGCTGAATCGAATGCAGCCAAGAGCGAGCGTCTAGGACTTACGGTTCAGGAGTTATTCACAGAAACATGGTTCTTTTACTGCCAGCCGCGAAAGCGAAAATAACCAAGATCGAGCGTCTAGGATTTACTTGTCAATAACTCGCCTGGGAAACATCCAGAGAAGTCAAACACAGTGCTCCTATACTAATTGCCTGGCGCTGAGACGAATGCCGCCAAGATCGAGCGTCTAGGACTTACGGTTCAAGAATTAGCTTTAGAAACATTTGCCTTAGGAACATGCAGAGAAGTCCAAGATAGTGTTTTTTAGACTGGCTGCCACGAGCTGAATCGAATGCAGCCAAGAGCGAGCGTCTAGGACTTACGGTTCAGGAGTTATTCACAGAAACATGGTTCTTTTACTGCCAGCCGCGAAAGCGAAAATAACCAAGATCGAGCGTCTAGGATTTACTTGTCAATAACTCGCCTGGGAAACATCCAGAGAAGTCAAACACAGTGCTCCTATACTAATTGCCTGGCGCTGAGACGAATGCCGCCAAGATCGAGCGTCTAGGACTTACGGTTCAAGAATTAGCTTTAGAAACATTTGCCTTAGGAACATGCAGAGAAGTCCAAGATAGTGTTTTTTAGACTGGCTGCCACGAGCTGAATCGAATGCAGCCAAGAGCGAGCGTCTAGGACTTACGGTTCAGGAGTTATTCACAGAAACATGGTTCTGAACATGCTGCCAATTGCTCGCCTGGGAAACATGCAGAGAAGTCCAAGATAGTGTTTTTTAGACTGGCTGCCACGAGCTGAATCGAATGCAGCCAAGAGCGAGCGTCTAGGACTTACGGTTCAGGAGTTATTCACAGAAACATGGTTCTGAACATGCTGCCAATTGCTCGCCTGGGAAACATGCAGAGAAGTCCAAGATAGTGTTTTTTAGACTGGCTGCCACGAGCTGAATCGAATGCAGCCAAGAGCGAGCGTCTAGGACTTACGGTTCAGGAGTTATTCACAGAAACATGGTTCTGAACATGCTGCCAATTTCTCGCCTGGGAAACATGCAGAGAAGTCCAAGATAGTGTTTTTTAGACTGGCTGCCACGAGCTGAATCGAATGCAGCCAAGAGCGAGCGTCTAGGACTTACGGTTCAGGAGTTATTCACAGAAACATGGTTCTTTTACTGCCAGCCGCGAAAGCGAAAATAACCAAGATTGAGCGTCTAGGATTTACTTGTCAATAACTCGCCTGGGAAACATCCAGAGAAGTCAAACACAGTGCTCCTATACTAATTGCCTGGCGCTGAGACGAATGCCGCCAAGATCGAGCGTCTAGGACTTACGGTTCAAGAATTAGCTTTAGAAACATTTGCCTTAGGAACATGCAGAGAAGTCCAAGATAGTGTTTTTTAGACTGGCTGCCACGAGCTGAATCGAATGCAGCCAAGAGCGAGCGTCTAGGACTTACGGTTCAGGAGTTATTCACAGAAACATGGTTCTGAACATGCTGCCAATTGCTCGCCTGGGAAACATGCAGAGAAGTCCAAGATAGTGTTTTTTAGACTGGCTGCCACGAGCTGAATCGAATGCAGCCAAGAGCGAGCGTCTAGGACTTACGGTTCAGGAGTTATTCACAGAAACATGGTTCTGAACATGCTGCCAATTGCTCGCCTGGGAAACATGCAGAGAAGTCCAAGATAGTGTTTTTTAGACTGGCTGCCACGAGCTGAATCGAATGCAGCCAAGAGCGAGCGTCTAGGACTTACGGTTCAGGAGTTATTCACAGAAACATGGTTCTGAACATGCTGCCAATTTCTCGCCTGGGAAACATGCAGAGAAGTCCAAGATAGTGTTTTTTAGACTGGCTGCCACGAGCTGAATCGAATGCAGCCAAGAGCGAGCGTCTAGGACTTACGGTTCAGGAGTTATTCACAGAAACATGGTTCTTTTACTGCCAGCCGCGAAAGCGAAAATAACCAAGATCGAGCGTCTAGGATTTACTTGTCAATAACTCGCCTGGGAAACATCCAGAGAAGTCAAACACAGTGCTCCTATACTAATTGCCTGGCGCTGAGACGAATGCCGCCAAGATCGAGCGTCTAGGACTTACGGTTCAAGAATTAGCTTTAGAAACATTTGCCTTAGGAACATGCAGAGAAGTCCAAGATAGTGTTTTTTAGACTGGCTGCCACGAGCTGAATCGAATGCAGCCAAGAGCGAGCGTCTAGGACTTACGGTTCAGGAGTTATTCACAGAAACATGGTTCTGAACATGCTGCCAATTGCTCGCCTGGGAAACATGCAGAGAAGTCCAAGATAGTGTTTTTTAGACTGGCTGCCACGAGCTGAATCGAATGCAGCCAAGAGCGAGCGTCTAGGACTTACGGTTCAGGAGTTATTCACAGAAACATGGTTCTTTTACTGCCAGCCGCGAAAGCGAAAATAACCAAGATCGAGCGTCTAGGATTTACTTGTCAATAACTCGCCTGGGAAACATCCAGAGAAGTCAAACACAGTGCTCCTATACTAATTGCCAGGCGCTGAGACGAATGCCGCCAAGATCGAGCGTCTAGGACTTACGGTTCAGGAGTTATTCACAGAAACATGGTTCTGAACATGCTGCCAATTTCTCGCCTGGGAAACATGCAGAGAAGTCCAAGATAGTGTTTTTTAGACTGGCTGCCACGAGCTGAATCGAATGCAGCCAAGAGCGAGCGTCTAGGACTTACGGTTCAGGAGTTATTCACAGAAATATGGTTCTGAACATGCTGCCAATTGCTCGCCTGGGAAACATGCAGAGAAGTCCGAGATAGTGTTTTTTAGACTGGCTGCCACGAGCTGAATCGAATGCAGCCAAGAGCGAGCGTCTAGGACTTACGGTTCAGGAGTTATTCACAGAAACATGGTTCTGAACATGCTGCCAATTTCTCGCCTGGGAAACATGCAGAGAAGTCCAAGATAGTGTTTTTTAGACTGGCTGCCACGAGCTGAATCGAATGCAGCCAAGAGCGAGCGTCTAGGACTTACGGTTCAGGAGTTATTCACAGAAACATGGTTCTTTTACTGCCAGCCGCGAAAGCGAAAATAACCAAGATCGAGCGTCTAGGATTTACTAGTCAATAACTCGCCTGGGAAACATCCAGAGAAGTCAAACACAGTGCTCCTATACTAATTGCGTGGCGCTGAGACGAATGCCGCCAAGATCGAGCGTCTAGGACTTACGGTTCAAGAATTAGCTTTAGAAACATTTGCCTTAGGAACATGCAGAGAAGTCCAAGATAGTGTTTTTTAGACTGGCTGCCACGAGCTGAATCGAATGCAGCCAAGAGCGAGCGTCTAGGACTTACGGTTCAGGAGTTATTCACAGAAACATGGTTCTGAACATGCTGCCAATTGCTCGCCTGGGAAACATGCAGAGAAGTCCAAGATAGTGTTTTTTAGACTGGCTGCCACGAGCTGAATCGAATGCAGCCAAGAGCGAGCGTCTAGGACTTACGGTTCAGGAGTTATTCACAGAAACATGGTTCTTTTACTGCCAGCCGCGAAAGCGAAAATAACCAAGATCGAGCGTCTAGGATTTACTTGTCAATAACTCGCCTGGGAAACATCCAGAGAAGTCAAACACAGTGCTCCTATACTAATTGCCAGGCGCTGAGACGAATGCCGCCAAGATCGAGCGTCTAGGACTTACGGTTCAGGAGTTATTCACAGAAACATGGTTCTGAACATGCTGCCAATTTCTCGCCTGGGAAACATGCAGAGAAGTCCAAGATAGTGTTTTTTAGACTGGCTGCCACGAGCTGAATCGAATGCAGCCAAGAGCGAGCGTCTAGGACTTACGGTTCAGGAGTTATTCACAGAAATATGGTTCTGAACATGCTGCCAATTGCTCGACTGGGAAACATGCAGAGAAGTCCGAGATAGTGTTTTTTAGACTGGCTGCCACGAGCTGAATCGAATGCAGCCAAGAGCGAGCGTCTAGGACTTACGGTTCAGGAGTTATTCACAGAAACATGGTTCTGAACATGCTGCCAATTTCTCGCCTGGGAAACATGCAGAGAAGTCCAAGATAGTGTTTTTTAGACTGGCTGCCACGAGCTGAATCGAATGCAGCCAAGAGCGAGCGTCTAGGACTTACGGTTCAGGAGTTATTCACAGAAACATGGTTCTTTTACTGCCAGCCGCGAAAGCGAAAATAACCAAGATCGAGCGTCTAGGATTTACTAGTCAATAACTCGCCTGGGAAACATCCAGAGAAGTCAAACACAGTGCTCCTATACTAATTGCGTGGCGCTGAGACGAATGCCGCCAAGATCGAGCGTCTAGGACTTACGGTTCAAGAATTAGCTTTAGAAACATTTGCCTTAGGAACATGCAGAGAAGTCCAAGATAGTGTTTTTTAGACTGGCTGCCACGAGCTGAATCGAATGCAGCCAAGAGCGAGCGTCTAGGACTTACGGTTCAGGAGTTATTCACAGAAACATGGTTCTGAACATGCTGCCAATTGCTCGCCTGGGAAACATGCAGAGAAGTCCAAGATAGAGTTTTTTAGACTGGCTGCCACGAGCTGAATCGAATGCAGCCAAGAGCGAGCGTCTAGGACTTACGGTTCAGGAGTTATTCACAGAAACATGGTTCTGAACATGCTGCCAATTGCTCGCCTGGGAAACATGCAGATAAGTCCAAGATAGTGTTTTTTAGACTGGCTGCCACGAGCTGAATCGAATGCAGCCAAGAGCGAGCGTCTAGGACTTACGGTTCAGGAGTTATTCACAGAAACATGGTTCTTTTACTGCCAGCCGCGAAAGCGAAAATAACCAAGATCGAGCGTCTAGGATTTACTTGTCAATAACTCGCCTGGGAAACATCCAGAGAAGTCAAACACAGTGCTCCTATACTAATTGCCAGGCGCTGAGACGAATGCCGCCAAGATCGAGCGTCTAGGACTTACGGTTCAGGAGTTATTCACAGAAACATGGTTCTGAACATGCTGCCAATTTCTCGCCTGGGAAACATGCAGAGAAGTCCAAGATAGTGTTTTTTAGACTGGCTGCCACGAGCTGAATCGAATGCAGCCAAGAGCGAGCGTCTAGGACTTACGGTTCAGGAGTTATTCACAGAAATATGGTTCTGAACATGCTGCCAATTGCTCGCCTGGGAAACATGCAGAGAAGTCCGAGATAGTGTTTTTTAGACTGGCTGCCACGAGCTGAATCGAATGCAGCCAAGAGCGAGCGTCTAGGACTTACGGTTCAGGAGTTATTCACAGAAACATGGTTCTGAACATGCTGCCAATTTCTCGCCTGGGAAACATGCAGAGAAGTCCAAGATAGTGTTTTTTAGACTGGCTGCCACGAGCTGAATCGAATGCAGCCAAGAGCGAGCGTCTAGGACTTACGGTTCAGGAGTTATTCACAGAAACATGGTTCTTTTACTGCCAGCCGCGAAAGCGAAAATAACCAAGATCGAGCGTCTAGGATTTACTTGTCAATAACTCGCCTGGGAAACATCCAGAGAAGTCAAACACAGTGCTCCTATACTAATTGCGTGGCGCTGAGACGAATGCCGCCAAGATCGAGCGTCTAGGACTTACGGTTCAAGAATTAGCTTTAGAAACATTTGCCTTAGGAACATGCAGAGAAGTCCAAGATAGTGTTTTTTAGACTGGCTGCCACGAGCTGAATCGAATGCAGCCAAGAGCGAGCGTCTAGGACTTACGGTTCAGGAGTTATTCACAGAAACATGGTTCTGAACATGCTGCCAATTGCTCGCCTGGGAAACATGCAGAGAAGTCCAAGATAGAGTTTTTTAGACTGGCTGCCACGAGCTGAATCGAATGCAGCCAAAAGCGAGCGTCTAGGACTTACGGTTCAGGAGTTATTCACAGAAACATGGTTCTGAACATGCTGCCAATTGCTCGCCTGGGAAACATGCAGAGAAGTCCAAGATAGTGTTTTTTAGACTGGCTGCCACGAGCTGAATCGAATGCAGCCAAGAGCGAGCGTCTAGGACTTACGGTTCAGGAGTTATTCACAGAAACATGGTTCTGAACATGCTGCCAATTTCTCGCCTGGGAAACATGCAGAGAAGTCCAAGATAGTGTTTTTTAGACTGGCTGCCACGAGCTGAATCGAATGCAGCCAAGAGCGAGCGTCTAGGACTTACGGTTCAGGAGTTATTCACAGAAATATGGTTCTGAACATGCTGCCAATTGCTCGCCTGGGAAACATGCAGAGAAGTCCAAGATAGTGTTTTTTAGACTGGCTGCCACGAGCTGAATCGAATGCAGCCAAGAGCGAGCGTCTAGGACTTACGGTTCAGGAGTTATTCACAGAAACATGGTTCTTTTACTGCCAGCCGCGAAAGCGAAAATAACCAAGATCGAGCGTCTAGGATTTACTTGTCAATAACTCGCCTGGGAAACATCCAGAGAAGTCAAACACAGTGCTCCTATACTAATTGCCAGGCGCTGAGACGAATGCCGCCAAGATCGAGCGTCTAGGACTTACGGTTCAGGAGTTATTCACAGAAACATGGTTCTGAACATGCTGCCAATTTCTCGCCTGGGAAACATGCAGAGAAGTCCAAGATAGTGTTTTTTAGACTGGCTGCCACGAGCTGAATCGAATGCAGCCAAGAGCGAGCGTCTAGGACTTACGGTTCAGGAGTTATTCACAGAAATATGGTTCTGAACATGCTGCCAATTGCTCGCCTGGGAAACATGCAGAGAAGTCCGAGATAGTGTTTTTTAGACTGGCTGCCACGAGCTGAATCGAATGCAGCCAAGAGCGAGCGTCTAGGACTTACGGTTCAGGAGTTATTCACAGAAACATGGTTCTGAACATGCTGCCAATTTCTCGCCTGGGAAACATGCAGAGAAGTCCAAGATAGTGTTTTTTAGACTGGCTGCCACGAGCTGAATCGAATGCAGCCAAGAGCGAGCGTCTAGGACTTACGGTTCAGGAGTTATTCACAGAAACATGGTTCTTTTACTGCCAGCCGCGAAAGCGAAAATAACCAAGATCGAGCGTCTAGGATTTACTTGTCAATAACTCGCCTGGGAAACATCCAGAGAAGTCAAACACAGTGCTCCTATACTAATTGCGTGGCGCTGAGACGAATGCCGCCAAGATCGAGCGTCTAGGACTTACGGTTCAAGAATTAGCTTTAGAAACATTTGCCTTAGGAACATGCAGAGAAGTCCAAGATAGTGTTTTTTAGACTGGCTGCCACGAGCTGAATCGAATGCAGCCAAGAGCGAGCGTCTAGGACTTACGGTTCAGGAGTTATTCACAGAAACATGGTTCTGAACATGCTGCCAATTGCTCGCCTGGGAAACATGCAGAGAAGTCCAAGATAGAGTTTTTTAGACTGGCTGCCACGAGCTGAATCGAATGCAGCCAAGAGCGAGCGTCTAGGACTTACGGTTCAGGAGTTATTCACAGAAACATGGTTCTGAACATGCTGCCAATTGCTCGCCTGGGAAACATGCAGAGAAGTCCAAGATAGTGTTTTTTAGACTGGCTGCCACGAGCTGAATCGAATGCAGCCAAGAGCGAGCGTCTAGGACTTACGGTTCAGGAGTTATTCACAGAAACATGGTTCTGAACATGCTGCCAATTTCTCGCCTGGGAAACATGCAGAGAAGTCCAAGATAGTGTTTTTTAGACTGGCTGCCACGAGCTGAATCGAATGCAGCCAAGAGCGAGCGTCTAGGACTTACGGTTCAGGAGTTATTCACAGAAATATGGTTCTGAACATGCTGCCAATTGCTCGCCTGGGAAACATGCAGAGAAGTCCGAGATAGTGTTTTTTAGACTGGCTGCCACGAGCTGAATCGAATGCAGCCAAGAGCGAGCGTCTAGGACTTACGGTTCAGGAGTTATTCACAGAAACATGGTTTTTTTACTGCCAGCCGCGAAAGCGAAAATAACCAAGATCGAGCGTCTAGGATTTACTTGTCAATAACTCGCCTGGGAAACATCCAGAGAAGTCAAACACAGTGCTCCTATACTAATTGCCAGGCGCTGAGACGAATGCCGCCAAGATCGAGCGTCTAGGACTTACGGTTCAGGAGTTATTCACAGAAACATGGTTCTGAACATGCTGCCAATTGCTCGCCTGGGAAACATGCAGAGAAGTCCAAGATAGTGTTTTTTAGACTGGCTGCCACGAGCTGAATCGAATGCAGCCAAGAGCGAGCGTCTAGGACTTACGGTTCAGGAGTTATTCACAGAAACATGGTTCTCAACATGCTGCCAATTGCTCGCCTGGGAAACATGCAGAGAAGTCCAAGATAGTGTTTTTTAGACTGGCTGCCACGAGCTGAATCGAATGCAGCCAAGAGCGAGCGTCTAGGACTTACGGTTCAGGAGTTATTCACAGAAACATGGTTCTTTTACTGCCAGCCGCGAAAGCGAAAATAACCAAGATCGAGCGTCTAGGATTTACTTGTCAATAACTCGCCTGGGAAACATCCAGAGAAGTCAAACACAGTGCTCCTATACTAATTGCCAGGCGCTGAGACGAATGCCGCCAAGATCGAGCGTCTAGGACTTACGGTTCAGGAGTTATTCACAGAAACATGGTTCTGAACATGCTGCCAATTTCTCGCCTGGGAAACATGCAGAGAAGTCCAAGATAGTGTTTTTTAGACTGGCTGCCACGAGCTGAATCGAATGCAGCCAAGAGCGAGCGTCTAGGACTTACGGTTCAGGAGTTATTCACAGAAACATGGTTCTGAACATGCTGCCAATTTCTCGCCTGGGAAACATGCAGAGAAGTCCAAGATAGTGTTTTTTAGACTGGCTGCCACGAGCTGAATCGAATGCAGCCAAGAGCGAGCGTCTAGGACTTACGGTTCAGGAGTTATTCACAGAAACATGGTTCTGAACATGCTGCCAATTGCTCGCCTGGGAAACATGCAGAGAAGTCCAAGATAGTGTTTTTTAGACTGGCTGCCACGAGCTGAATCGAATGCAGCCAAGAGCGAGCGTCTAGGACTTACGGTTCAGGAGTTATTCACAGAAACATGGTTTTTTTACTGCCAGCCGCGAAAGCGAAAATAACCAAGATCGAGCGTCTAGGATTTACTTGTCAATAACTCGCCTGGGAAACATCCAGAGAAGTCAAACACAGTGCTCCTATACTAATTGCCAGGCGCTGAGACGAATGCCGCCAAGATCGAGCGTCTAGGACTTACGGTTCAGGAGTTATTCACAGAAACATGGTTCTGAACATGCTGCCAATTGCTCGCCTGGGAAACATGCAGAGAAGTCCAAGATAGTGTTTTTTAGACTGGCTGCCACGAGCTGAATCGAATGCAGCCAAGAGCGAGCGTCTAGGACTTACGGTTCAGGAGTTATTCACAGAAACATGGTTCTGAACATGCTGCCAATTGCTCGCCTGGGAAACATGCAGAGAAGTCCAAGATAGTGTTTTTTAGACTGGCTGCCACGAGCTGAATCGAATGCAGCCAAGAGCGAGCGTCTAGGACTTACGGTTCAGGAGTTATTCACAGAAACATGGTTCTGAACATGCTGCCAATTGCTCGCCTGGGAAACATGCAGAGAAGTCCAAGATAGTGTTTTTTAGACTGGCTGCCACGAGCTGAATCGAATGCAGCCAAGAGCGAGCGTCTAGGACTTACGGTTCAGGAGTTATTCACAGAAACATGGTTTTTTTACTGCCAGCCGCGAAAGCGAAAATAACCAAGATCGAGCGTCTAGGATTTACTTGTCAATAACTCGCCTGGGAAACATCCAGAGAAGTCAAACACAGTGCTCCTATACTAATTGCCAGGCGCTGAGACGAATGCCGCCAAGATCGAGCGTCTAGGACTTACGGTTCAGGAGTTATTCACAGAAACATGGTTCTGAACATGCTGCCAATTGCTCGCCTGGGAAACATGCAGAGAAGTCCAAGATAGTGTTTTTTTAGACTGGCTGCCACGAGCTGAATCGAATGCAGCCAAGAGCGAGCGTCTAGGACTTACGGTTCAGGAGTTATTCACAGAAACATGGTTCTGAACATGCTGCCAATTGCTCGCCTGGGAAACATGCAGAGAAGTCCAAGATAGTGTTTTTTAGACTGGCTGCCACGAGCTGAATCGAATGCAGCCAAGAGCGAGCGTCTAGGACTTACGGTTCAGGAGTTATTCACAGAAACATGGTTCTTTTACTGCCAGCCGCGAAAGCGAAAATAACCAAGATCGAGCGTCTAGGATTTACTTGTCAATAACTCGCCTGGGAAACATCCAGAGAAGTCAAACACAGTGCTCCTATACTAATTGCGTGGCGCTGAGACGAATGCCGCCAAGATCGAGCGTCTAGGACTTACGGTTCAAGAATTAGCTTTAGAAACATTTGCCTTAGGAACATGCAGAGAAGTCCAAGATAGTGTTTTTTAGACTGGCTGCCACGAGCTGAATCGAATGCAGCCAAGAGCGAGCGTCTAGGACTTACGGTTCAGGAGTTATTCACAGAAACATGGTTCTGAACATGCTGCCAATTGCTCGCCTGGGAAACATGCAGAGAAGTCCAAGATAGAGTTTTTTAGACTGGCTGCCACGAGCTGAATCGAATGCAGCCAAGAGCGAGCGTCTAGGACTTACGGTTCAGGAGTTATTCACAGAAACATGGTTCTGAACATGCTGCCAATTGCTCGCCTGGGAAACATGCAGAGAAGTCCAAGATAGTGTTTTTTAGACTGGCTGCCACGAGCTGAATCGAATGCAGCCAAGAGCGAGCGTCTAGGACTTACGGTTCAGGAGTTATTCACAGAAACATGGTTCTGAACATGCTGCCAATTTCTCGCCTGGGAAACATGCAGAGAAGTCCAAGATAGTGTTTTTTAGACTGGCTGCCACGAGCTGAATCGAATGCAGCCAAGAGCGAGCGTCTAGGACTTACGGTTCAGGAGTTATTCACAGAAATATGGTTCTGAACATGCTGCCAATTGCTCGCCTGGGAAACATGCAGAGAAGTCCGAGATAGTGTTTTTTAGACTGGCTGCCACGAGCTGAATCGAATGCAGCCAAGAGCGAGCGTCTAGGACTTACGGTTCAGGAGTTATTCACAGAAACATGGTTCTGAACATGCTGCCAATTTCTCGCCTGGGAAACATGCAGAGAAGTCCAAGATAGTGTTTTTTAGACTGGCTGCCACGAGCTGAATCGAATGCAGCCAAGAGCGAGCGTCTAGGACTTACGGTTCAGGAGTTATTCACAGAAACATGGTTCTTTTACTGCCAGCCGCGAAAGCGAAAATAACCAAGATCGAGCGTCTAGGATTTACTTGTCAATAACTCGCCTGGGAAACATCCAGAGAAGTCAAACACAGTGCTCCTATACTAATTGCGTGGCGCTGAGACGAATGCCGCCAAGATCGAGCGTCTAGGACTTACGGTTCAAGAATTAGCTTTAGAAACATTTGCCTTAGGAACATGCAGAGAAGTCCAAGATAGTGTTTTTTAGACTGGCTGCCACGAGCTGAATCGAATGCAGCCAAGAGCGAGCGTCTAGGACTTACGGTTCAGGAGTTATTCACAGAAACATGGTTCTGAACATGCTGCCAATTGCTCGCCTGGGAAACATGCAGAGAAGTCCAAGATAGTGTTTTTTAGACTGGCTGCCACGAGCTGAATCGAATGCAGCCAAGAGCGAGCGTCTAGGACTTACGGTTCAGGAGTTATTCACAGAAACATGGTTCTGAACATGCTGCCAATTGCTCGCCTGGGAAACATGCAGAGAAGTCCAAGATAGTGTTTTTTAGACTGGCTGCCACGAGCTGAATCGAATGCAGCCAAGAGCGAGCGTCTAGGACTTACGGTTCAGGAGTTATTCACAGAAACATGGTTCTGAACATGCTGCCAATTGCTCGCCTGGGAAACAAGCAGAGAAGTCCAAGATAGTGTTTTTTAGACTGGCTGCCACGAGCTGAATCGAATGCAGCCAAGAGCGAGCGTCTAGGACTTACGGTTCAGGAGTTATTCACAGAAACATGGTTCTTTTACTGCCAGCCGCGAAAGCGAAAATAACCAAGATCGAGCGTCTAGGATTTACTTGTCAATAACTCGCCTGGGAAACATCCAGAGAAGTCAAACACAGTGCTCCTATACTAATTGCCTGGCGCTGAGACGAATGCCGCCAAGATCGAGCGTCTAGGACTTACGGTTCAAGAATTAGCTTTAGAAACATTTGCCTTAGGAACATGCAGAGAAGTCCAAGATAGTGTTTTTTAGACTGGCTGCCACGAGCTGAATCGAATGCAGCCAAGAGCGAGCGTCTAGGACTTACGGTTCAGGAGTTATTCACAGAAACATGGTTCTGAACATGCTGCCAATTGCTCGCCTGGGAAACATGCAGAGAAGTCCAAGATAGTGTTTTTTAGACTGGCTGCCACGAGCTGAATCGAATGCAGCCAAGAGCGAGCGTCTAGGACTTACGGTTCAGGAGTTATTCACAGAAACATGGTTCTTTTACTGCCAGCCGCGAAAGCGAAAATAACCAAGATCGAGCGTCTAGGATTTACTTGTCAATAACTCGCCTGGGAAACATCCAGAGAAGTCAAACACAGTGCTCCTATACTAATTGCCTGGCGCTGAGACGAATGCCGCCAAGATCGAGCGTCTAGGACTTACGGTTCAAGAATTAGCTTTAGAAATATTTGCCTTAGGAACATGCAGAGAAGTCCAAGATAGTGTTTTTTAGACTGGCTGCCACGAGCTGAATCGAATGCAGCCAAGAGCGAGCGTCTAGGACTTACGGTTCAGGAGTTATTCACAGAAACATGGTTCTGAACATGCTGCCAATTTCTCGCCTGGGAAACATGCAGAGAAGTCCAAGATAGTGTTTTTTAGACTGGCTGCCACGAGCTGAATCGAATGCAGCCAAGAGCGAGCGTCTAGGACTTACGGTTCAGGAGTTATTCACAGAAATATGGTTCTGAACATGCTGCCAATTGCTCGCCTGGGAAACATGCAGAGAAGTCCGAGATAGTGTTTTTTAGACTGGCTGCCACGAGCTGAATCGAATGCAGCCAAGAGCGAGCGTCTAGGACTTACGGTTCAGGAGTTATTCACAGAAACATGGTTTTTTTACTGCCAGCCGCGAAAGCGAAAATAACCAAGATCGAGCGTCTAGGATTTACTTGTCAATAACTCGCCTGGGAAACATCCAGAGAAGTCAAACACAGTGCTCCTATACTAATTGCCAGGCGCTGAGACGAATGCCGCCAAGATCGAGCGTCTAGGACTTACGGTTCAGGAGTTATTCACAGAAACATGGTTCTGAACATGCTGCCAATTGCTCGCCTGGGAAACATGCAGAGAAGTCCAAGATAGTGTTTTTTAGACTGGCTGCCACGAGCTGAATCGAATGCAGCCAAGAGCGAGCGTCTAGGACTTACGGTTCAGGAGTTATTCACAGAAATATGGTTCTGAACATGCTGCCAATTGCTCGCCTGGGAAACATGCAGAGAAGTCCGAGATAGTGTTTTTTAGACTGGCTGCCACGAGCTGAATCGAATGCAGCCAAGAGCGAGCGTCTAGGACTTACGGTTCAGGAGTTATTCACAGAAACATGGTTTTTTTACTGCCAGCCGCGAAAGCGAAAATAACCAAGATCGAGCGTCTAGGATTTACTTGTCAATAACTCGCCTGGGAAACATCCAGAGAAGTCAAACACAGTGCTCCTATACTAATTGCCAGGCGCTGAGACGAATGCCGCCAAGATCGAGCGTCTAGGACTTACGGTTCAGGAGTTATTCACAGAAACATGGTTCTGAACATGCTGCCAATTGCTCGCCTGGGAAACATGCAGAGAAGTCCAAGATAGTGTTTTTTAGACTGGCTGCCACGAGCTGAATCGAATGCAGCCAAGAGCGAGCGTCTAGGACTTACGGTTCAGGAGTTATTCACAGAAACATGGTTCTGAACATGCTGCCAATTGCTCGCCTGGGAAACATGCAGAGAAGTCCAAGATAGTGTTTTTTAGACTGGCTGCCACGAGCTGAATCGAATGCAGCCAAGAGCGAGCGTCTAGGACTTACGGTTCAGGAGTTATTCACAGAAACATGGTTCTTTTACTGCCAGCCGCGAAAGCGAAAATAACCAAGATCGAGCGTCTAGGATTTACTTGTCAATAACTCGCCTGGGAAACATCCAGAGAAGTCAAACACAGTGCTCCTATACTAATTGCCAGGCGCTGAGACGAATGCCGCCAAGATCGAGCGTCTAGGACTTACGGTTCAGGAGTTATTCACAGAAACATGGTTCTGAACATGCTGCCAATTGCTCGCCTGGGAAACATGCAGAGAAGTCCAAGATAGTGTTTTTTAGACTGGCTGCCACGAGCTGAATCGAATGCCGCCAAGATCGAGCGTCTAGGACTTACGGTTCAGGAGTTATTCACAGAAACATGGTTCTGAACATGCTGCCAATTGCTCGCCTGGGAAACATGCAGAGAAGTCCAAGATAGTGTTTTTTAGACTGGCTGCCACGAGCTGAATCGAATGCAGCCAAGAGCGAGCGTCTAGGACTTACGGTTCAGGAGTTATTCACAGAAACATGGTTCTGAACATGCTGCCAATTGCTCGCCTGGGAAACATGCAGAGAAGTCCAAGATAGTGTTTTTTAGACTGGCTGCCACGAGCTGAATCGAATGCAGCCAAGAGCGAGCGTCTAGGACTTACGGTTCAGGAGTTATTCACAGAAACATGGTTTTTTTACTGCCAGCCGCGAAAGCGAAAATAACCAAGATCGAGCGTCTAGGATTTACTTGTCAATAACTCGCCTGGGAAACATCCAGAGAAGTCAAACACAGTGCTCCTATACTAATTGCCAGGCGCTGAGACGAATGCCGCCAAGATCGAGCGTCTAGGACTTACGGTTCAGGAGTTATTCACAGAAACATGGTTCTGAACATGCTGCCAATTTCTCGTCTGGGAAACATGCAGAGAAGTCCAAGATAGTGTTTTTTAGACTGGCTGCCACGAGCTGAATCGAATGCAGCCAAGAGCGAGCGTCTAGGACTTACGGTTCAGGAGTTATTCACAGAAACATGGTTCTGAACATGCTGCCAATTTCTCGCCTGGGAAACATGCAGAGAAGTCCAAGATAGTGTTTTTTAGACTGGCTGCCACGAGCTGAATCGAATGCAGCCAAGAGCGAGCGTCTAGGACTTACGGTTCAGGAGTTATTCACAGAAACATGGTTTTTTTACTGCCAGCCGCGAAAGCGAAAATAACCAAGATCGAGCGTCTAGGATTTACTTGTCAATAACTCGCCTGGGAAACATCCAGAGAAGTCAAACACAGTGCTCCTATACTAATTGCCAGGCGCTGAGACGAATGCCGCCAAGATCGAGCGTCTAGGACTTACGGTTCAGGAGTTATTCACAGAAACATGGTTCTGAACATGCTGCCAATTTCTCGTCTGGGAAACATGCAGAGAAGTCCAAGATAGTGTTTTTTAGACTGGCTGCCACGAGCTGAATCGAATGCAGCCAAGAGCGAGCGTCTAGGACTTACGGTTCAGGAGTTATTCACAGAAACATGGTTCTGAACATGCTGCCAATTTCTCGCCTGGGAAACATGCAGAGAAGTCCAAGATAGTGTTTTTTAGACTGGCTGCCACGAGCTGAATCGAATGCAGCCAAGAGCGAGCGTCTAGGACTTACGGTTCAGGAGTTATTCACAGAAACATGGTTCTGAACATGCTGCCAATTGCTCGCCTGGGAAACATGCAGAGAAGTCCAAGATAGTGTTTTTTAGACTGGCTGCCACGAGCTGAATCGAATGCAGCCAAGAGCGAGCGTCTAGGACTTACGGTTCAGGAGTTATTCACAGAAACATGGTTCTTTTACTGCCAGCCGCGAAAGCGAAAATAACCAAGATCGAGCGTCTAGGATTTACTTGTCAATAACTCGCCTGGGAAACATCCAGAGAAGTCAAACACAGTGCTCCTATACTAATTGCCAGGCGCTGAGACGAATGCCGCCAAGATCGAGCGTCTAGGACTTACGGTTCAGGAGTTATTCACAGAAACATGGTTCTGAACATGCTGCCAATTTCTCGCCTGGGAAACATGCAGAGAAGTCCAAGATAGTGTTTTTTAGACTGGCTGCCACGAGCTGAATCGAATGCAGCCAAGAGCGAGCGTCTAGGACTTACGGTTCAGGAGTTATTCACAGAAACATGGTTCTTTTACTGCCAGCCGCGAAAGCGAAAATAACCAAGATCGAGCGTCTAGGATTTACTTGTCAATAACTCGCCTGGGAAACATCCAGAGAAGTCAAACACAGTGCTCCTATACTAATTGCCAGGCGCTGAGACGAATGCCGCCAAGATCGAGCGTCTAGGACTTACGGTTCAGGAGTTATTCACAGAAACATGGTTCTGAACATGCTGCCAATTTCTCGCCTGGGAAACATGCAGAGAAGTCCAAGATAGTGTTTTTTAGACTGGCTGCCACGAGCTGAATCGAATGCAGCCAAGAGCGAGCGTCTAGGACTTACGGTTCAGGAGTTATTCACAGAAATATGGTTCTGAACATGCTGCCAATTGCTCGCCTGGGAAACATGCAGAGAAGTCCGAGATAGTGTTTTTTAGACTGGCTGCCACGAGCTGAATCGAATGCAGCCAAGAGCGAGCGTCTAGGACTTACGGTTCAGGAGTTATTCACAGAAACATGGTTTTTTTACTGCCAGCCGCGAAAGCGAAAATAACCAAGATCGAGCGTCTAGGATTTACTTGTCAATAACTCGCCTGGGAAACATCCAGAGAAGTCAAACACAGTGCTCCTATACTAATTGCCAGGCGCTGAGACGAATGCCGCCAAGATCGAGCGTCTAGGACTTACGGTTCAGGAGTTATTCACAGAAACATGGTTCTGAACATGCTGCCAATTGCTCGCCTGGGAAACATGCAGAGAAGTCCAAGATAGTGTTTTTTAGACTGGCTGCCACGAGCTGAATCGAATGCAGCCAAGAGCGAGCGTCTAGGACTTACGGTTCAGGAGTTATTCACAGAAACATGGTTCTGAACATGCTGCCAATTGCTCGCCTGGGAAACATGCAGAGAAGTCCAAGATAGTGTTTTTTAGACTGGCTGCCACGAGCTGAATCGAATGCAGCCAAGAGCGAGCGTCTAGGACTTACGGTTCAGGAGTTATTCACAGAAACATGGTTCTTTTACTGCCAGCCGCGAAAGCGAAAATAACCAAGATCGAGCGTCTAGGATTTACTTGTCAATAACTCGCCTGGGAAACATCCAGAGAAGTCAAACACAGTGCTCCTATACTAATTGCCAGGCGCTGAGACGAATGCCGCCAAGATCGAGCGTCTAGGACTTACGGTTCAGGAGTTATTCACAGAAACATGGTTCTGAACATGCTGCCAATTTCTCGCCTGGGAAACATGCAGAGAAGTCCAAGATAGTGTTTTTTAGACTGGCTGCCACGAGCTGAATCGAATGCAGCCAAGAGCGAGCGTCTAGGACTTACGGTTCAGGAGTTATTCACAGAAACATGGTTCTGAACATGCTGCCAATTTCTCGCCTGGGAAACATGCAGAGAAGTCCAAGATAGTGTTTTTTAGACTGGCTGCCACGAGCTGAATCGAATGCAGCCAAGAGCGAGCGTCTAGGACTTACGGTTCAGGAGTTATTCACAGAAACATGGTTCTGAACATGCTGCCAATTGCTCGCCTGGGAAACATGCAGAGAAGTCCAAGATAGTGTTTTTTAGACTGGCTGCCACGAGCTGAATCGAATGCAGCCAAGAGCGAGCGTCTAGGACTTACGGTTCAGGAGTTATTCACAGAAACATGGTTTTTTTTACTGCCAGCCGCGAAAGCGAAAATAACCAAGATCGAGCGTCTAGGATTTACTTGTCAATAACTCGCCTGGGAAACATCCAGAGAAGTCAAACACAGTGCTCCTATACTAATTGCCAGGCGCTGAGACGAATGCCGCCAAGATCGAGCGTCTAGGACTTACGGTTCAGGAGTTATTCACAGAAACATGGTTCTGAACATGCTGCCAATTGCTCGCCTGGGAAACATGCAGAGAAGTCCAAGATAGTGTTTTTTAGACTGGCTGCCACGAGCTGAATCGAATGCAGCCAAGAGCGAGCGTCTAGGACTTACGGTTCAGGAGTTATTCACAGAAACATGGTTCTGAACATGCTGCCAATTGCTCGCCTGGGAAACATGCAGAGAAGTCCAAGATAGTGTTTTTTAGACTGGCTGCCACGAGCTGAATCGAATGCAGCCAAGAGCGAGCGTCTAGGACTTACGGTTCAGGAGTTATTCACAGAAACATGGTTTTTTTACTGCCAGCCGCGAAAGCGAAAATAACCAAGATCGAGCGTCTAGGATTTACTTGTCAATAACTCGCCTGGGAAACATCCAGAGAAGTCAAACACAGTGCTCCTATACTAATTGCCAGGCGCTGAGACGAATGCCGCCAAGATCGAGCGTCTAGGACTTACGGTTCAGGAGTTATTCACAGAAACATGGTTCTGAACATGCTGCCAATTTCTCGTCTGGGAAACATGCAGAGAAGTCCAAGATAGTGTTTTTTAGACTGGCTGCCACGAGCTGAGTCGAATGCAGCCAAGAGCGAGCGTCTAGGACTTACGGTTCAGGAGTTATTCACAGAAACATGGTTCTGAACATGCTGCCAATTTCTCGCCTGGGAAACATGCAGAGAAGTCCAAGATAGTGTTTTTTAGACTGGCTGCCACGAGCTGAATCGAATGCAGCCAAGAGCGAGCGTCTAGGACTTACGGTTCAGGAGTTATTCACAGAAACATGGTTTTTTTACTGCCAGCCGCGAAAGCGAAAATAACCAAGATCGAGCGTCTAGGATTTACTTGTCAATAACTCGCCTGGGAAACATCCAGAGAAGTCAAACACAGTGCTCCTATACTAATTGCCAGGCGCTGAGACGAATGCCGCCAAGATCGAGCGTCTAGGACTTACGGTTCAGGAGTTATTCACAGAAACATGGTTCTGAACATGCTGCCAATTTCTCGTCTGGGAAACATGCAGAGAAGTCCAAGATAGTGTTTTTTAGACTGGCTGCCACGAGCTGAATCGAATGCAGCCAAGAGCGAGCGTCTAGGACTTACGGTTCAGGAGTTATTCACAGAAACATGGTTCTGAACATGCTGCCAATTTCTCGCCTGGGAAACATGCAGAGAAGTCCAAGATAGTGTTTTTTAGACTGGCTGCCACGAGCTGAATCGAATGCAGCCAAGAGCGAGCGTCTAGGACTTACGGTTCAGGAGTTATTCACAGAAACATGGTTCTGAACATGCTGCCAATTGCTCGCCTGGGAAACATGCAGAGAAGTCCAAGATAGTGTTTTTTAGACTGGCTGCCACGAGCTGAATCGAATGCAGCCAAGAGCGAGCGTCTAGGACTTACGGTTCAGGAGTTATTCACAGAAACATGGTTCTTTTACTGCCAGCCGCGAAAGCGAAAATAACCAAGATCGAGCGTCTAGGATTTACTTGTCAATAACTCGCCTGGGAAACATCCAGAGAAGTCAAACACAGTGCTCCTATACTAATTGCCAGGCGCTGAGACGAATGCCGCCAAGATCGAGCGTCTAGGACTTACGGTTCAGGAGTTATTCACAGAAACATGGTTCTGAACATGCTGCCAATTTCTCGCCTGGGAAACATGCAGAGAAGTCCAAGATAGTGTTTTTTAGACTGGCTGCCACGAGCTGAATCGAATGCAGCCAAGAGCGAGCGTCTAGGACTTACGGTTCAGGAGTTATTCACAGAAATATGGTTCTGAACATGCTGCCAATTGCTCGCCTGGGAAACATGCAGAGAAGTCCGAGATAGTGTTTTTTAGACTGGCTGCCACGAGCTGAATCGAATGCAGCCAAGAGCGAGCGTCTAGGACTTACGGTTCAGGAGTTATTCACAGAAACATGGTTCTGAACATGCTGCCAATTTCTCGCCTGGGAAACATGCAGAGAAGTCCAAGATAGTGTTTTTTAGACTGGCTGCCACGAGCTGAATCGAATGCAGCCAAGAGCGAGCGTCTAGGACTTACGGTTCAGGAGTTATTCACAGAAACATGGTTCTTTTACTGCCAGCCGCGAAAGCGAAAATAACCAAGATCGAGCGTCTAGGATTTACTTGTCAATAACTCGCCTGGGAAACATCCAGAGAAGTCAAACACAGTGCTCCTATACTAATTGCGTGGCGCTGAGACGAATGCCGCCAAGATCGAGCGTCTAGGACTTACGGTTCAAGAATTAGCTTTAGAAACATTTGCCTTAGGAACATGCAGAGAAGTCCAAGATAGTGTTTTTTAGACTGGCTGCCACGAGCTGAATCGAATGCAGCCAAGAGCGAGCGTCTAGGACTTACGGTTCAGGAGTTATTCACAGAAACATGGTTCTGAACATGCTGCCAATTGCTCGCCTGGGAAACATGCAGAGAAGTCCAAGATAGAGTTTTTTAGACTGGCTGCCACGAGCTGAATCGAATGCAGCCAAGAGCGAGCGTCTAGGACTTACGGTTCAGGAGTTATTCACAGAAATATGGTTCTGAACATGCTGCCAATTGCTCGCCTGGGAAACATGCAGAGAAGTCCGAGATAGTGTTTTTTAGACTGGCTGCCACGAGCTGAATCGAATGCAGCCAAGAGCGAGCGTCTAGGACTTACGGTTCAGGAGTTATTCACAGAAACATGGTTCTGAACATGCTGCCAATTTCTCGCCTGGGAAACATGCAGAGAAGTCCAAGATAGTGTTTTTTAGACTGGCTGCCACGAGCTGAATCGAATGCAGCCAAGAGCGAGCGTCTAGGACTTACGGTTCAGGAGTTATTCACAGAAACATGGTTCTTTTACTGCCAGCCGCGAAAGCGAAAATAACCAAGATCGAGCGTCTAGGATTTACTTGTCAATAACTCGCCTGGGAAACATCCAGAGAAGTCAAACACAGTGCTCCTATACTAATTGCGTGGCGCTGAGACGAATGCCGCCAAGATCGAGCGTCTAGGACTTACGGTTCAAGAATTAGCTTTAGAAACATTTGCCTTAGGAACATGCAGAGAAGTCCAAGATAGTGTTTTTTAGACTGGCTGCCACGAGCTGAATCGAATGCAGCCAAGAGCGAGCGTCTAGGACTTACGGTTCAGGAGTTATTCACAGAAACATGGTTCTGAACATGCTGCCAATTGCTCGCCTGGGAAACATGCAGAGAAGTCCAAGATAGAGTTTTTTAGACTGGCTGCCACGAGCTGAATCGAATGCAGCCAAGAGCGAGCGTCTAGGACTTACGGTTCAGGAGTTATTCACAGAAACATGGTTCTGAACATGCTGCCAATTGCTCGCCTGGGAAACATGCAGAGAAGTCCAAGATAGTGTTTTTTAGACTGGCTGCCACGAGCTGAATCGAATGCAGCCAAGAGCGAGCGTCTAGGACTTACGGTTCAGGAGTTATTCACAGAAACATGGTTCTGAACATGCTGCCAATTTCTCGCCTGGGAAACATGCAGAGAAGTCCAAGATAGTGTTTTTTAGACTGGCTGCCACGAGCTGAATCGAATGCAGCCAAGAGCGAGCGTCTAGGACTTACGGTTCAGGAGTTATTCACAGAAATATGGTTCTGAACATGCTGCCAATTGCTCGCCTGGGAAACATGCAGAGAAGTCCGAGATAGTGTTTTTTAGACTGGCTGCCACGAGCTGAATCGAATGCAGCCAAGAGCGAGCGTCTAGGACTTACGGTTCAGGAGTTATTCACAGAAACATGGTTCTGAACATGCTGCCAATTTCTCGCCTGGGAAATATGCAGAGAAGTCCAAGATAGTGTTTTTTAGACTGGCTGCCACGAGCTGAATCGAATGCAGCCAAGAGCGAGCGTCTAGGACTTACGGTTCAGGAGTTATTCACAGAAACATGGTTCTTTTACTGCCAGCCGCGAAAGCGAAAATAACCAAGATCGAGCGTCTAGGATTTACTTGTCAATAACTCGCCTGGGAAACATCCAGAGAAGTCAAACACAGTGCTCCTATACTAATTGCGTGGCGCTGAGACGAATGCCGCCAAGATCGAGCGTCTAGGACTTACGGTTCAAGAATTAGCTTTAGAAACATTTGCCTTAGGAACATGCAGAGAAGTCCAAGATAGTGTTTTTTAGACTGGCTGCCACGAGCTGAATCGAATGCAGCCAAGAGCGAGCGTCTAGGACTTACGGTTCAGGAGTTATTCACAGAAACATGGTTCTGAACATGCTGCCAATTGCTCGCCTGGGAAACATGCAGAGAAGTCCAAGATAGTGTTTTTTAGACTGGCTGCCACGAGCTGAATCGAATGCAGCCAAGAGCGAGCGTCTAGGACTTACGGTTCAGGAGTTATTCACAGAAACATGGTTCTGAACATGCTGCCAATTGCTCGCCTGGGAAACATGCAGAGAAGTCCAAGATAGTGTTTTTTAGACTGGCTGCCACGAGCTGAATCGAATGCAGCCAAGAGCGAGCGTCTAGGACTTACGGTTCAGGAGTTATTCACAGAAACATGGTTCTGAACATGCTGCCAATTGCTCGCCTGGGAAACAAGCAGAGAAGTCCAAGATAGTGTTTTTTAGACTGGCTGCCACGAGCTGAATCGAATGCAGCCAAGAGCGAGCGTCTAGGACTTACGGTTCAGGAGTTATTCACAGAAACATGGTTCTTTTACTGCCAGCCGCGAAAGCGAAAATAACCAAGATCGAGCGTCTAGGATTTACTTGTCAATAACTCGCCTGGGAAACATCCAGAGAAGTCAAACACAGTGCTCCTATACTAATTGCCTGGCGCTGAGACGAATGCCGCCAAGATCGAGCGTCTAGGACTTACGGTTCAAGAATTAGCTTTAGAAACATTTGCCTTAGGAACATGCAGAGAAGTCCAAGATAGTGTTTTTTAGACTGGCTGCCACGAGCTGAATCGAATGCAGCCAAGAGCGAGCGTCTAGGACTTACGGTTCAGGAGTTATTCACAGAAACATGGTTCTGAACATGCTGCCAATTGCTCGCCTGGGAAACATGCAGAGAAGTCCAAGATAGTGTTTTTTAGACTGGCTGCCACGAGCTGAATCGAATGCAGCCAAGAGCGAGCGTCTAGGACTTACGGTTCAGGAGTTATTCACAGAAACATGGTTCTTTTACTGCCAGCCGCGAAAGCGAAAATAACCAAGATCGAGCGTCTAGGATTTACTTGTCAATAACTCGCCTGGGAAACATCCAGAGAAGTCAAACACAGTGCTCCTATACTAATTGCGTGGCGCTGAGACGAATGCCGCCAAGATCGAGCGTCTAGGACTTACGGTTCAAGAATTAGCTTTAGAAACATTTGCCTTAGGAACATGCAGAGAAGTCCAAGATAGTGTTTTTTAGACTGGCTGCCACGAGCTGAATCGAATGCAGCCAAGAGCGAGCGTCTAGGACTTACGGTTCAGGAGTTATTCACAGAAACATGGTTCTGAACATGCTGCCAATTGCTCGCCTGGGAAACATGCAGAGAAGTCCAAGATAGAGTTTTTTAGACTGGCTGCCACGAGCTGAATCGAATGCAGCCAAGAGCGAGCGTCTAGGACTTACGGTTCAGGAGTTATTCACAGAAACATGGTTCTGAACATGCTGCCAATTGCTCGCCTGGGAAACATGCAGAGAAGTCCAAGATAGTGTTTTTTAGACTGGCTGCCACGAGCTGAATCGAATGCAGCCAAGAGCGAGCGTCTAGGACTTACGGTTCAGGAGTTATTCACAGAAACATGGTTCTTTTACTGCCAGCCGCGAAAGCGAAAATAACCAAGATCGAGCGTCTAGGATTTACTTGTCAATAACTCGCCTGGGAAACATCCAGAGAAGTCAAACACAGTGCTCCTATACTAATTGCCAGGCGCTGAGACGAATGCCGCCAAGATCGAGCGTCTAGGACTTACGGTTCAGGAGTTATTCACAGAAACATGGTTCTGAACATGCTGCCAATTTCTCGCCTGGGAAACATGCAGAGAAGTCCAAGATAGTGTTTTTTAGACTGGCTGCCACGAGCTGAATCGAATGCAGCCAAGAGCGAGCGTCTAGGACTTACGGTTCAGGAGTTATTCACAGAAATATGGTTCTGAACATGCTGCCAATTGCTCGCCTGGGAAACATGCAGAGAAGTCCGAGATAGTGTTTTTTAGACTGGCTGCCACGAGCTGAATCGAATGCAGCCAAGAGCGAGCGTCTAGGACTTACGGTTCAGGAGTTATTCACAGAAACATGGTTCTGAACATGCTGCCAATTTCTCGCCTGGGAAACATGCAGAGAAGTCCAAGATAGTGTTTTTTAGACTGGCTGCCACGAGCTGAATCGAATGCAGCCAAGAGCGAGCGTCTAGGACTTACGGTTCAGGAGTTATTCACAGAAACATGGTTCTTTTACTGCCAGCCGCGAAAGCGAAAATAACCAAGATCGAGCGTCTAGGATTTACTTGTCAATAACTCGCCTGGGAAACATCCAGAGAAGTCAAACACAGTGCTCCTATACTAATTGCGTGGCGCTGAGACGAATGCCGCCAAGATCGAGCGTCTAGGACTTACGGTTCAAGAATTAGCTTTAGAAACATTTGCCTTAGGAACATGCAGAGAAGTCCAAGATATTGTTTTTTAGACTGGCTGCCACGAGCTGAATCGAATGCAGCCAAGAGCGAGCGTCTAGGACTTACGGTTCAGGAGTTATTCACAGAAACATGGTTCTGAACATGCTGCCAATTGCTCGCCTGGGAAACATGCAGAGAAGTCCAAGATAGAGTTTTTTAGACTGGCTGCCACGAGCTGAATCGAATGCAGCCAAGAGCGAGCGTCTAGGACTTACGGTTCAGGAGTTATTCACAGAAACATGGTTCTGAACATGCTGCCAATTGCTCGCCTGGGAAACATGCAGAGAAGTCCAAGATAGTGTTTTTTAGACTGGCTGCCACGAGCTGAATCGAATGCAGCCAAGAGCGAGCGTCTAGGACTTACGGTTCAGGAGTTATTCACAGAAACATGGTTCTGAACATGCTGCCAATTGCTCGCCTGGGAAACATGCAGAGAAGTCCAAGATAGTGTTTTTTAGACTGGCTGCCACGAGCTGAATCGAATGCAGCCAAGAGCGAGAGTCTAGGACTTACGGTTCAGGAGTTATTCACAGAAACATGGTTCTGAACATGCTGCCAATTGCTCGCCTGGGAAACATGCAGAGAAGTCCAAGATAGTGTTTTTTAGACTGGCTGCCACGAGCTGAATCGAATGCAGCCAAGAGCGAGCGTCTAGGACTTACGGTTCAGGAGTTATTCACAGAAACATGGTTCTGAACATGCTGCCAATTGCTCGCCTGGGAAACAAGCAGAGAAGTCCAAGATAGTGTTTTTTAGACTGGCTGCCACGAGCTGAATCGAATGCAGCCAAGAGCGAGCGTCTAGGACTTACGGTTCAGGAGTTATTCACAGAAACATGGTTCTTTTACTGCCAGCCGCGAAAGCGAAAATAACCAAGATCGAGCGTCTAGGATTTACTTGTCAATAACTCGCCTGGGAAACATCCAGAGAAGTCAAACACAGTGCTCCTATACTAATTGCCTGGCGCTGAGACGAATGCCGCCAAGATCGAGCGTCTAGGACTTACGGTTCAAGAATTAGCTTTAGAAACATTTGCCTTAGGAACATGCAGAGAAGTCCAAGATAGTGTTTTTTAGACTGGCTGCCACGAGCTGAATCGAATGCAGCCAAGAGCGAGCGTCTAGGACTTACGGTTCAGGAGTTATTCACAGAAACATGGTTCTGAACATGCTGCCAATTGCTCGCCTGGGAAACATGCAGAGAAGTCCAAGATAGTGTTTTTTAGACTGGCTGCCACGAGCTGAATCGAATGCAGCCAAGAGCGAGCGTCTAGGACTTACGGTTCAGGAGTTATTCACAGAAACATGGTTCTTTTACTGCCAGCCGCGAAAGCGAAAATAACCAAGATCGAGCGTCTAGGATTTACTTGTCAATAACTCGCCTGGGAAACATCCAGAGAAGTCAAACACAGTGCTCCTATACTAATTGCCTGGCGCTGAGACGAATGCCGCCAAGATCGAGCGTCTAGGACTTACGGTTCAAGAATTAGCTTTAGAAACATTTGCCTTAGGAACATGCAGAGAAGTCCAAGATAGTGTTTTTTAGACTGGCTGCCACGAGCTGAATCGAATGCAGCCAAGAGCGAGCGTCTAGGACTTACGGTTCAGGAGTTATTCACAGAAACATGGTTCTGAACATGCTGCCAATTGCTCGCCTGGGAAACATGCAGAGAAGTCCAAGATAGTGTTTTTTAGACTGGCTGCCACGAGCTGAATCGAATGCAGCCAAGAGCGAGCGTCTAGGACTTACGGTTCAGGAGTTATTCACAGAAACATGGTTCTGAACATGCTGCCAATTGCTCGCCTGGGAAACATGCAGAGAAGTCCAAGATAGTGTTTTTTAGACTGGCTGCCACGAGCTGAATCGAATGCAGCCAAGAGCGAGCGTCTAGGACTTACGGTTCAGGAGTTATTCACAGAAACATGGTTCTGAACATGCTGCCAATTTCTCGCCTGGGAAACATGCAGAGAAGTCCAAGATAGTGTTTTTTAGACTGGCTGCCACGAGCTGAATCGAATGCAGCCAAGAGCGAGCGTCTAGGACTTACGGTTCAGGAGTTATTCACAGAAACATGGTTCTTTTACTGCCAGCCGCGAAAGCGAAAATAACCAAGATCGAGCGTCTAGGATTTACTTGTCAATAACTCGCCTGGGAAACATCCAGAGAAGTCAAACACAGTGCTCCTATACTAATTGCCTGGCGCTGAGACGAATGCCGCCAAGATCGAGCGTCTAGGACTTACGGTTCAAGAATTAGCTTTAGAAACATTTGCCTTAGGAACATGCAGAGAAGTCCAAGATAGTGTTTTTTAGACTGGCTGCCACGAGCTGAATCGAATGCAGCCAAGAGCGAGCGTCTAGGACTTACGGTTCAGGAGTTATTCACAGAAACATGGTTCTGAACATGCTGCCAATTGCTCGCCTGGGAAACATGCAGAGAAGTCCAAGATAGTGTTTTTTAGACTGGCTGCCACGAGCTGAATCGAATGCAGCCAAGAGCGAGCGTCTAGGACTTACGGTTCAGGAGTTATTCACAGAAACATGGTTCTTTTACTGCCAGCCGCGAAAGCGAAAATAACCAAGATCGAGCGTCTAGGATTTACTTGTCAATAACTCGCCTGGGAAACATCCAGAGAAGTCAAACACAGTGCTCCTATACTAATTGCCAGGCGCTGAGACGAATGCCGCCAAGATCGAGCGTCTAGGACTTACGGTTCAGGAGTTATTCACAGAAACATGGTTCTGAACATGCTGCCAATTTCTCGCCTGGGAAACATGCAGAGAAGTCCAAGATAGTGTTTTTTAGACTGGCTGCCACGAGCTGAATCGAATGCAGCCAAGAGCGAGCGTCTAGGACTTACGGTTCAGGAGTTATTCACAGAAATATGGTTCTGAACATGCTGCCAATTGCTCGCCTGGGAAACATGCAGAGAAGTCCGAGATAGTGTTTTTTAGACTGGCTGCCACGAGCTGAATCGAATGCAGCCAAGAGCGAGCGTCTAGGACTTACGGTTCAGGAGTTATTCACAGAAACATGGTTCTGAACATGCTGCCAATTTCTCGCCTGGGAAACATGCAGAGAAGTACAAGATAGTGTTTTTTAGACTGGCTGCCACGAGCTGAATCGAATGCAGCCAAGAGCGAGCGTCTAGGACTTACGGTTCAGGAGTTATTCACAGAAACATGGTTCTTTTACTGCCAGCCGCGAAAGCGAAAATAACCAAGATCGAGCGTCTAGGATTTACTTGTCAATAACTCGCCTGGGAAACATCCAGAGAAGTCAAACACAGTGCTCCTATACTAATTGCGTGGCGCTGAGACGAATGCCGCCAAGATCGAGCGTCTAGGACTTACGGTTCAAGAATTAGCTTTAGAAACATTTGCCTTAGGAACATGCAGAGAAGTCCAAGATAGTGTTTTTTAGACTGGCTGCCACGAGCTGAATCGAATGCAGCCAAGAGCGAGCATCTAGGACTTACGGTTCAGGAGTTATTCACAGAAACATGGTTCTGAACATGCTGCCAATTGCTCGCCTGGGAAACATGCAGAGAAGTCCAAGATAGTGTTTTTTAGACTGGCTGCCACGAGCTGAATCGAATGCAGCCAAGAGCGAGCGTCTAGGACTTACGGTTCAGGAGTTATTCACAGAAACATGGTTCTGAACATGCTGCCAATTGCTCGCCTGGGAAACATGCAGAGAAGTCCAAGATAGTGTTTTTTAGACTGGCTGCCACGAGCTGAATCGAATGCAGCCAAGAGCGAGCGTCTAGGACTTACGGTTCAGGAGTTATTCACAGAAACATGGTTCTGAACATGCTGCCAATTGCTCGCCTGGGAAACAAGCAGAGAAGTCCAAGATAGTGTTTTTTAGACTGGCTGCCACGAGCTGAATCGAATGCAGCCAAGAGCGAGCGTCTAGGACTTACGGTTCAGGAGTTATTCACAGAAACATGGTTCTTTTACTGCCAGCCGCGAAAGCGAAAATAACCAAGATCGAGCGTCTAGGATTTACTTGTCAATAACTCGCCTGGGAAACATCCAGAGAAGTCAAACACAGTGCTCCTATACTAATTGCCTGGCGCTGAGACGAATGCCGCCAAGATCGAGCGTCTAGGACTTACGGTTCAAGAATTAGCTTTAGAAACATTTGCCTTAGGAACATGCAGAGAAGTCCAAGATAGTGTTTTTTAGACTGGCTGCCACGAGCTGAATCGAATGCAGCCAAGAGCGAGCGTCTAGGACTTACGGTTCAGGAGTTATTCACAGAAACATGGTTCTTTTACTGCCAGCCGCGAAAGCGAAAATAACCAAGATCGAGCGTCTAGGATTTACTTGTCAATAACTCGCCTGGGAAACATCCAGAGAAGTCAAACACAGTGCTCCTATACTAATTGCCAGGCGCTGAGACGAATGCCGCCAAGATCGAGCGTCTAGGACTTACGGTTCAGGAGTTATTCACAGAAACATGGTTCTGAACATGCTGCCAATTGCTCGCCTGGGAAACATGCAGAGAAGTCCAAGATAGTGTTTTTTAGACTGGCTGCCACGAGCTGAATCGAATGCAGCCAAGAGCGAGCGTCTAGGACTTACGGTTCAGGAGTTATTCACAGAAACATGGTTCTGAACATGCTGCCAATTTCTCGCCTGGGAAACATGCAGAGAAGTCCAAGATAGTGTTTTTTAGACTGGCTGCCACGAGCTGAATCGAATGCAGCCAAGAGCGAGCGTCTAGGACTTACGGTTCAGGAGTTATTCACAGAAACATGGTTCTGAACATGCTGCCAATTGCTCGCCTGGGAAACATGCAGAGAAGTCCAAGATAGTGTTTTTTAGACTGGCTGCCACGAGCTGAATCGAATGCAGCCAAGAGCGAGCGTCTAGGACTTACGGTTCAGGAGTTATTCACAGAAACATGGTTCTTTTACTGCCAGCCGCGAAAGCGAAAATAACCAAGATCGAGCGTCTAGGATTTACTTGTCAATAACTCGCCTGGGAAACATCCAGAGAAGTCAAACACAGTGCTCCTATACTAACTGCCAGGCGCTGAGACGAATGCCGCCAAGATCGAGCGTCTAGGACTTACGGTTCAGGAGTTATTCACAGAAACATGGTTCTGAACATGCTGCCAATTTCTCGTCTGGGAAACATGCAGAGAAGTCCAAGATAGTGTTTTTTAGACTGGCTGCCACGAGCTGAATCGAATGCAGCCAAGAGCGAGCGTCTAGGACTTACGGTTCAGGAGTTATTCACAGAAACATGGTTCTTTTACTGCCAGCCGCGAAAGCGAAAATAACCAAGATCGAGCGTCTAGGATTTACTTGTCAATAACTCGCCTGGGAAACATCCAGAGAAGTCAAACACAGTGCTCCTATACTAATTGCCAGGCGCTGAGACGAATGCCGCCAAGATCGAGCGTCTAGGACTTACGGTTCAGGAGTTATTCACAGAAACATGGTTCTGAACATGCTGCCAATTTCTCGCCTGGGAAACATGCAGAGAAGTCCAAGATAGTGTTTTTTTAGACTGGCTGCCACGAGCTGAATCGAATGCAGCCAAGAGCGAGCGTCTAGGACTTACGGTTCAGGAGTTATTCACAGAAACATGGTTCTGAACATGCTGCCAATTGCTCGCCTGGGAAACATGCAGAGAAGTCCAAGATAGTGTTTTTTAGACTGGCTGCCACGAGCTGAATCGAATGCAGCCAAGAGCGAGCGTCTAGGACTTACGGTTCAGGAGTTATTCACAGAAACATGGTTCTTTTACTGCCAGCCGCGAAAGCGAAAATAACCAAGATCGAGCGTCTAGGATTTACTTGTCAATAACTCGCCTGGGAAACATCCAGAGAAGTCAAACACAGTGCTCCTATACTAATTGCCTGGCGCTGAGACGAATGCCGCCAAGATCGAGCGTCTAGGACTTACGGTTCAAGAATTAGCTTTAGAAACATTTGCCTTAGGAACATGCAGAGAAGTCCAAGATAGTGTTTTTTAGACTGGCTGCCACGAGCTGAATCGAATGCAGCCAAGAGCGAGCGTCTAGGACTTACGGTTCAGGAGTTATTCACAGAAACATGGTTCTGAACATGCTGCCAATTGCTCGCCTGGGAAACATGCAGAGAAGTCCAAGATAGTGTTTTTTAGACTGGCTGCCACGAGCTGAATCGAATGCAGCCAAGAGCGAGCGTCTAGGACTTACGGTTCAGGAGTTATTCACAGAAACATGGTTCTTTTACTGCCAGCCGCGAAAGCGAAAATAACCAAGATCGAGCGTCTAGGATTTACTTGTCAATAACTCGCCTGGGAAACATCCAGAGAAGTCAAACACAGTGCTCCTATACTAATTGCCAGGCGCTGAGACGAATGCCGCCAAGATCGAGCGTCTAGGACTTACGGTTCAGGAGTTATTCACAGAAACATGGTTCTGAACATGCTGCCAATTTCTCGCCTGGGAAACATGCAGAGAAGTCCAAGATAGTGTTTTTTAGACTGGCTGCCACGAGCTGAATCGAATGCAGCCAAGAGCGAGCGTCTAGGACTTACGGTTCAGGAGTTATTCACAGAAATATGGTTCTGAACATGCTGCCAATTGCTCGCCTGGGAAACATGCAGAGAAGTCCGAGATAGTGTTTTTTAGACTGGCTGCCACGAGCTGAATCGAATGCAGCCAAGAGCGAGCGTCTAGGACTTACGGTTCAGGAGTTATTCACAGAAACATGGTTCTGAACATGCTGCCAATTTCTCGCCTGGGAAACATGCAGAGAAGTCCAAGATAGTGTTTTTTAGACTGGCTGCCACGAGCTGAATCGAATGCAGCCAAGAGCGAGCGTCTAGGACTTACGGTTCAGGAGTTATTCACAGAAACATGGTTCTTTTACTGCCAGCCGCGAAAGCGAAAATAACCAAGATCGAGCGTCTAGGATTTACTTGTCAATAACTCGCCTGGGAAACATCCAGAGAAGTCAAACACAGTGCTCCTATACTAATTGCGTGGCGCTGAGACGAATGCCGCCAAGATCGAGCGTCTAGGACTTACGGTTCAAGAATTAGCTTTAGAAACATTTGCCTTAGGAACATGCAGAGAAGTCCAAGATAGTGTTTTTTAGACTGGCTGCCACGAGCTGAATCGAATGCAGCCAAGAGCGAGCGTCTAGGACTTACGGTTCAGGAGTTATTCACAGAAACATGGTTCTGAACATGCTGCCAATTGCTCGCCTGGGAACATGCAGAGAAGTCCAAGATAGAGTTTTTTAGACTGGCTGCCACGAGCTGAATCGAATGCAGCCAAGAGCGAGCGTCTAGGACTTACGGTTCAGGAGTTATTCACAGAAACATGGTTCTGAACATGCTGCCAATTGCTCGCCTGGGAAACATGCAGAGAAGTCCAAGATAGTGTTTTTTAGACTGGCTGCCACGAGCTGAATCGAATGCAGCCGCCAAGAGCGAGCGTCTAGGACTTACGTTCAGGAGTTTATTCACAGAAACATGGTTCTTTACTGCCAGCCGCGAAAGCGAAAATAACCAAGATCGAGCGTCTAGGATTTACTTGTCAATAACTCGCCTGGGAAACATCCAGAGAAGTCAAACACAGTGCTCCTATACTAATTGCCAGGCGCTGAGACGAATGCCGCCAAGATCGAGCGTCTAGGGACTTACGGTTCAGGAGTTATTCACAGAAACATGGTTCTGAACATGCTGCCAATTTCTCGCCTGGGAAACATGCAGAGAAGTCCAAGATAGTGTTTTTTAGACTGGCTGCCACGAGCTGAATCGAATGCAGCCAAGAGCGAGCGTCTAGGACTTACGGTTCAGGAGTTATTCACAGAAATATGGTTCTGAACATGCTGCCAATTGCTCGCCTGGGAAACATGCAGAGAAGTCCGAGATAGTGTTTTTTAGACTGGCTGCCACGAGCTGAATCGAATGCAGCCAAGAGCGAGCGTCTAGGACTTACGGTTCAGGAGTTATTCACAGAAACATGGTTCTGAACATGCTGCCAATTTCTCGCCTGGGAAACATGCAGAGAAGTCCAAGATAGTGTTTTTTAGACTGGCTGCCACGAGCTGAATCGAATGCAGCCAAGAGCGAGCGTCTAGGACTTACGGTTCAGGAGTTATTCACAGAAACATGGTTTCTTTTACTGCCAGCCGCGAAAGCGAAAATAACCAAGATCGAGCGTCTAGGATTTACTTGTCAATAACTCGCCTGGGAAACATCCAGAGAAGTCAAACACAGTGCTCCTATACTAATTGCGTGGCGCTGAGACGAATGCCGCCAAGATCGAGCGTCTAGGACTTACGGTTCAAGAATTAGCTTTAGAAACATTTGCCTTAGGAACATGCAGAGAAGTCCAAGATAGTGTTTTTTAGACTGGCTGCCACGAGCTGAATCGAATGCAGCCAAGAGCGAGCGTCTAGGACTTACGGTTCAGGAGTTATTCACAGAAACATGGTTC
>NW_027462251.1:0-42222 GCF_050947455.1 Rhinoderma darwinii
CTCCTATACTAATTGCCAGGCGCTGAGACGAATGCCGCCAAGATCGAGCGTCTAGGACTTACGGTTCAAGAATTAGCCTCAGAAACATGGTTCTGAACATGCTGCCAATTTCTCGTCTGGGAAACATGCAGAGAAGTCCAAGATAGTGTTTTTTAGACTGGCTGCCACGAGCTGAATCGAATGCAGCCAAGAGCGAGCGTCTAGGACTTACGGTTCAGGAGTTATTCACAGAAACATGGTTCTTTTACTGCCAGCCGCGAAAGCGAAAATAACCAAGATCGAGCGTCTAGGATTTACTTGTCAATAACTCGCCTGGGAAACATCCAGAGAAGTCAAACACAGTGCTCCTATACTAATTGCCAGGCGCTGAGACGAATGCCGCCAAGATCGAGCGTCTAGGACTTACGGTTCAGGAGTTATTCACAGAAACATGGTTCTGAACATGCTGCCAATTTCTCGCCTGGGAAACATGCAGAGAAGTCCAAGATAGTGTTTTTTAGACTGGCTGCCACGAGCTGAATCGAATGCAGCCAAGAGCGAGCGTCTAGGACTTACGGTTCAGGAGTTATTCACAGAAACATGGTTCTGAACATGCTGCCAATTGCTCGCCTGGGAAACATGCAGAGAAGTCCAAGATAGTGTTTTTTAGACTGGCTGCCACGAGCTGAATCGAATGCAGCCAAGAGCGAGCGTCTAGGACTTACGGTTCAGGAGTTATTCACAGAAACATGGTTCTTTTACTGCCAGCCGCGAAAGCGAAAATAACCAAGATCGAGCGTCTAGGATTTACTTGTCAATAACTCGCCTGGGAAACATCCAGAGAAGTCAAACACAGTGCTCCTATACTAATTGCCAGGCGCTGAGACGAATGCCGCCAAGATCGAGCGTCTAGGACTTACGGTTCAGGAGTTATTCACAGAAACATGGTTCTGAACATGCTGCCAATTTCTCGCCTGGGAAACATGCAGAGAAGTCCAAGATAGTGTTTTTTAGACTGGCTGCCACGAGCTGAATCGAATGCAGCCAAGAGCGAGCGTCTAGGACTTACGGTTCAGGAGTTATTCACAGAAATATGGTTCTGAACATGCTGCCAATTGCTCGCCTGGGAAACATGCAGAGAAGTCCAAGATAGTGTTTTTTAGACTGGCTGCCACGAGCTGAATCGAATGCAGCCAAGAGCGAGCGTCTAGGACTTACGGTTCAGGAGTTATTCACAGAAACATGGTTCTGAACATGCTGCCAATTGCTCGCCTGGGAAACATGCAGAGAAGTCCAAGATAGTGTTTTTTAGACTGGCTGCCACGAGCTGAATCGAATGCAGCCAAGAGCGAGCGTCTAGGACTTACGGTTCAGGAGTTATTCACAGAAACATGGTTCTGAACATGCTGCCAATTGCTCGCCTGGGAAACATGCAGAGAAGTCCAAGATAGTGTTTTTTAGACTGGCTGCCACGAGCTGAATCGAATGCAGCCAAGAGCGAGCGTCTAGGACTTACGGTTCAGGAGTTATTCACAGAAACATGGTTCTTTTACTGCCAGCCGCGAAAGCGAAAATAACCAAGATCGAGCGTCTAGGATTTACTTGTCAATAACTCGCCTGGGAAACATCCAGAGAAGTCAAACACAGTGCTCCTATACTAATTGAGCCAAAAAAAGAATACCTATAAATTCAAGGTCATATATCAATGAATAAAGTTGCATATATGGGACCCCATGCATAGTAAACACCAAAAAGATATCCCCATATGCTATAATAAAACAAGATCAAACGTATCTTAGAAAAAATACAAAATGACTTTATTAAGGACAGACAACACAGTTGATCAAGACGATTTTAAAAAAATATAACCACCCATAAAAACAATGTACAACAGTACACAGAAGACAGTGTTGAATATAAGGCAGGGCAAACAATGGTAGTATAACAATATCAACGACTATAAAGTATGTATACTGATAATAATCACCATAACAAGGGCCTATAAAATAGTCACAAAAATTGTAAAGTCACAGTCATGGAGAGGAACCTCATTGAGACCTCAAGATACGCATACCAAAAGACCCACCATGCGCCATTCCACTGCCACAACACTGTCAGAACACCCCAACGCGCGTTTCGCACCTGGCTTCGTCAGGGGGTGCTGAAAGAGTGTGATCAGAGGATTTAAATAAGGGGTACACAGCTGAACGGTGTACCACACTTACTTGTCCATAGGATGTTCAGCTGGCGCCTGCACGAGGAGAGGCAGCACCTCAATCACGCAGTGCACGGCGTCCGGAAGTGAGCAGTGCGCAACTGCACAGAGCCCAAGTCCATGTTGCGCCGTGAACTACATGATGAACGGCCCCCCGCCCCGCGCATGCGCACAACAACCACAGACCACCGCATCCATCTTGGAATAGGGCAAGGCAACCGCAATTGCCCATATCCAAGAGATGGAGAGCGGTATGAATACATGAGCGCTATTCACAGTTAGAATATATTTATATATGTTTACTACATTACAAAATAGCAAAGGCATTCTAGATGAGAGTATATTTAGACATCCTGAAATGTACGGAAATAACATAAATCACACATTGGTTCCGATAGATCAAATACAGGCAACAGTATATCATGCAATAATATAGATGAACAAAGTGTACAGAGGGGGACCCAATGCATGCCTAGGAGCCCACTGTGCACACCAGTTAAAGATATTAATGTGAAATATCACCATATATATATATACATATATGACCAAACATCATACCTGATTAGTTAGATGGATAAAAATATATGAATGAAAGAAAAAAGTGTAGAAATAAAAATATAAATTGTGACATAAGTGGTTTAAATGCATACATGACAAACAAGTAGATGTATGAAAAAATGCACATTTACAGTACATGTATATAAAGACAAAATAATCCTATATATTACAAATTGTAAACGTGCATGAACACTAATGTGAATATATGGCCATATGCATACACATATGACCAAAAATAAAAATAGATGTATGTGTATGAATGGACCAAATAGGTCACAAAGAAATATATATATGTGAGTGTGAAAGAAAATATATAATATATGATAATAAGAGTGCAATTAGAGCACAAAAGTGAGACATCAAGAAAGATAATTCAAATAATAAAGAAAAAGTGAAAAAGACATATGAATAGAAAAAAGCATATGATAATCAAAAACGTGTTAGAGCAAAACATCCATCAATGTGGTAATGCATCCATGAAATTCCAGGATAAAAAAACAATCCACTCCAAGAATGCCTGTATCAGACCATGAACAGAAATGTCGCTACTGATACCTAATGCGATCATCGCATAACCACAGAATCAAAAAGAAGAAAGGTTAAAGAACCAAACATTATATTGCAAATGTAACCTAATAAAGTAAACAACGAAACCACATTAGTATCAAAACATATAAGATGACTTCCATAATGTGCCTTCGATGCACCCATACACCTCAATATAGCCATGCACCTCATGCGCCTCCAATATAACCGATACAGTCCACTCTGAAAAGACAAGCAAGCAAAAGTTAAATAATAAATCCTCCCTACACACAAAATGATAAAACATAACAGAGGTTGGCACCTATTAGAAATTTATAAGAATGGAGCGAAACTAATCATTTCATTAAGCCCCTTAGGAAAAACGGTTTGTAGTTTCACTATCCATTTGCATTCACGTTGGGCAAGGATTCTCTGAATATTACCCCCTCTATTTCCTAGGGAGATCTTATCAATTCCCCTGAAGGTGAGAAGTCTCCAATTACCTTGATGATGGTCACGAAAATGACGAGGTATCGGTTTAAGTTTGCTTAACTTTTCAGGATCGTCAGTTTTCATAGCGCCCTTTATGTCCCTTACATGTTCAAGGATCCTCACACGGAGTTCTCTAGAAGTGAGACCCACATATATCAGTCGACATGGACAAATGGCATAATAAACCACAGCAGTTGAACGACAAGTGATGTTGTGACAGATTTTATATTGTCTTGACCCAGAAGAGTCACTGAAATCTAGAGATCTAGTCATAAGGGAACATGCCCCACAGTCACCACATGGGTATGAACCCCACTTTGGTCCTTTGGAATTGAATATAAAGCCTGAGGTAGGAGCTACATAATGACTCTTAACTAATATATCCCTTAGATTACGTGATCTACGTGAAGTCATAAGGGGATAATCTGATAGCACTACACTCAGATCCATATCAGTGTGGAGAATTGGCCAGAACCTCTCAAAAATCGATTTCATTTCTCTCCATTGGGCATGATATCCAGTGATGAACCTTACCTCTTCATTACTGTTCTTTTTCTTAAATTTAGGTATAAGTAGGTCACTTCGTTGCGTATTTTTGGCTCTCATGTATCCTTGCTCAATATCCATAGATTTGTAACCTCTAGCACGAAACCTGTTTGAGAGGTCAGCGGCCTGATTCTCAAAGGCTGATTCTGTGGAACATATCCGACGTGCTCTTAAAAATTGTCCCGTTGGAACTGCTCTCAGTGTCTGTGGAGGATGAGATGATTTGGCATAAAGGAAGGAATTGACTGATGTACTTTTCCTGAAAATATCAGTGACAATTGATCCATCTATGTCACTAGTGAGTCTAATGTCAAGAAACTCAACATCAGTGCGACTTATTTTAGAAGTCAAACGGATGTTGAGCTGGTTGACATTCAGATCCTCAAGAAACTTGTCAAGCTTCTCTTTTTCACCATGCCAGAGAAATAGTATGTCGTCGATGAAGCGCATCCATATCAGGACGCCTCCATCATCCGCATCAGGCAACTGAAGATTCTGCTCCCACCGGCCAAGAAAGAGGTTGGCATATGAGGGCGCACAAGTGGCCCCCATTGCCACTCCCCTCTTTTGCAGAAAATATCGATCCTTGAAAAGGAACAGATTGTGATGTAAAACAAAATCCAATAGTACAATCAAAAGATCGATAAGATCGGATTCCAAGTTGGTCCCATTTAGATAAAACCTAGCGGCTTCAATACCATGTTTATGTTCAATAGAGGTATAAAGTGACTCCACGTCGCATGTCACAAAGAAGTCATCATGACCCATGTAAACCCCCTCTAACCTATTCAAGACATCAGTGGAATCACGAATGTACGATGGTAATTCACAAACAAGGGGTTTAAGATAATGGTCAATGAAGCGACACACAGTTTCACATAAACCTCCATTGCCCGAAACTATCGGTCTTCCTGGAGGGTCCACTAGATTTTTGTGGACCTTAGGGAGCAGATACAGGGTTGCTAAAATGGGTTTATCAACAATGAGACCATCAAGTGTGGTTTTAGGTATAATATTGGATTCAAAAGCCTTCAATAGAATTTGATCTAATTGGGTTTTAAAACTACCTAGAGGACATCCATCCAATCTTTGATAACATGACACATCATTGAGCTGTCTAAAGGCTTCTCTCTCGTATTTGTCAACAGGCCACAATACCACATTTCCACCTTTGTCAGCTGGCTTAATAACCACTGATTTCATTCTTTTAAGTTGTTCAAGGGCCTCCCGTTGTGCCCTATTCAAATTATCATGTGTACGATGTGAAGACAATTTACTCAATTCATTGGTAACCAGTCTCACAAAGGTGTCGACTGCGGGACACATGGACAAAGGAGGAAATGTGGTAGAGCGCCCCCTGACTCCCACCGGGAATTTAGGTTCAACAGTTAGTTCTTGTTCTTTTAAAAGCTCATCAAGAGCCCTGAGGGCCTGTTGTTCATCCTTTCCTGTGAAAAGTTGCACATCATATCTAGAAAAGTGCTTTTTGAAAAGCAGTTTCCTAGCAAAAAGGTGTACATCCTTGACAGCCTCAAAGAAATCAAAGTTAGATACTGGAGAGAAGGTCAAACCCATTCCCAACACTTCCAACTGTGCCTGCGTTAATATCTCATTGGACAAATTAATTACCTTTAGTTGATCTTTGCCTGTCTGTTCCTGAGGTTCATCCCTCCATCTAAAGGCTTGTTTCTTTTGTTTTTGCCCATTAGATGTCCAGTGTCTTGCTCCCATCTTGGGCGTTTGCCTAAAAAACGACCAGTTGATGGTCCTTCATTAGAGGATGAGGATGTATAACCCGATCGTGATCTAGATCTTGATCTTGACCTCATAGATTGTTGCCAGTTCCACCTAAAGACACGATCATTTTGGTAATCGGAGAGATCACGCTGAAATTTCTTCATTTTAAATTGTTGGATCTCTTTTTCCCATTTAAGAAATTCACTATCTAATTCCCTTTCAAAGGTGACCATCTCATCTGCCGTCATCTTTGCCTTCAGATCTTGCTGTAGTGGTTCAATTTCACTCTCAAGTGCTTCAAGGGTCTGTTTATCACATCCTATCAATAACTCTAACATCGTTCTGGAGCAGACTTTACATGCATCTTCCCACCTCTGTCTGAATAGGTCGTCATCAACTGGAAATGAAGGTGTAATTTTAACTCTCAATCCCCTAGGGATGATATCCTTACTGAGGTAATGCTCCAGAGAAGCCTTGTTCCACCATGTTCTAGTCCGCTTTTCCAATAAGAATTTTAAACGTAACTGAATATCTCTATTCAACGGTGCATAGGTGCCAACCTCTGAATGTATATCACTTTTAAAAACATCTGACAACTGGGTGACCCAATTTTGGTCACGACCACGATAATCCATACCAGGACCTGTATTCACCAAAAAGACAATAATTAAGCCAAAAAAAGAATACCTATAAATTCAAGGTCATATATCAATGAATAAAGTTGCATATATGGGACCCCATGCATAGTAAACACCAAAAAGATATCCCCATATGCTATAATAAAACAAGATCAAACGTATCTTAGAAAAAATACAAAATGACTTTATTAAGGACAGACAACACAGTTGATCAAGACGATTTTAAAAAAATATAACCACCCATAAAAACAATGTACAACAGTACACAGAAGACAGTGTTGAATATAAGGCAGGGCAAACAATGGTAGTATAACAATATCAACGACTATAAAGTATGTATACTGATAATAATCACCATAACAAGGGCCTATAAAATAGTCACAAAAATTGTAAAGTCACAGTCATGGAGAGGAACCTCATTGAGACCTCAAGATACGCATACCAAAAGACCCACCATGCGCCATTCCACTGCCACAACACTGTCAGAACACCCCAACGCGCGTTTCGCACCTGGCTTCGTCAGGGGGTGCTGAAAGAGTGTGATCAGAGGATTTAAATAAGGGGTACACAGCTGAACGGTGTACCACACTTACTTGTCCATAGGATGTTCAGCTGGCGCCTGCACGAGGAGAGGCAGCACCTCAATCACGCAGTGCACGGCGTCCGGAAGTGAGCAGTGCGCAACTGCACAGAGCCCAAGTCCATGTTGCGCCGTGAACTACATGATGAACGGCCCCCCGCCCCGCGCATGCGCACAACAACCACAGACCACCGCATCCATCTTGGAATAGGGCAAGGCAACCGCAATTGCCCATATCCAAGAGATGGAGAGCGGTATGAATACATGAGCGCTATTCACAGTTAGAATATATTTATATATGTTTACTACATTACAAAATAGCAAAGGCATTCTAGATGAGAGTATATTTAGACATCCTGAAATGTACGGAAATAACATAAATCACACATTGGTTCCGATAGATCAAATACAGGCAACAGTATATCATGCAATAATATAGATGAACAAAGTGTACAGAGGGGGACCCAATGCATGCCTAGGAGCCCACTGTGCACACCAGTTAAAGATATTAATGTGAAATATCACCATATATATATATACATATATGACCAAACATCATACCTGATTAGTTAGATGGATAAAAATATATGAATGAAAGAAAAAAGTGTAGAAATAAAAATATAAATTGTGACATAAGTGGTTTAAATGCATACATGACAAACAAGTAGATGTATGAAAAAATGCACATTTACAGTACATGTATATAAAGACAAAATAATCCTATATATTACAAATTGTAAACGTGCATGAACACTAATGTGAATATATGGCCATATGCATACACATATGACCAAAAATAAAAATAGATGTATGTGTATGAATGGACCAAATAGGTCACAAAGAAATATATATATGTGAGTGTGAAAGAAAATATATAATATATGATAATAAGAGTGCAATTAGAGCACAAAAGTGAGACATCAAGAAAGATAATTCAAATAATAAAGAAAAAGTGAAAAAGACATATGAATAGAAAAAAGCATATGATAATCAAAAACGTGTTAGAGCAAAACATCCATCAATGTGGTAATGCATCCATGAAATTCCAGGATAAAAAAACAATCCACTCCAAGAATGCCTGTATCAGACCATGAACAGAAATGTCGCTACTGATACCTAATGCGATCATCGCATAACCACAGAATCAAAAAGAAGAAAGGTTAAAGAACCAAACATTATATTGCAAATGTAACCTAATAAAGTAAACAACGAAACCACATTAGTATCAAAACATATAAGATGACTTCCATAATGTGCCTTCGATGCACCCATACACCTCAATATAGCCATGCACCTCATGCGCCTCCAATATAACCGATACAGTCCACTCTGAAAAGACAAGCAAGCAAAAGTTAAATAATAAATCCTCCCTACACACAAAATGATAAAACATAACAGAGGTTGGCACCTATTAGAAATTTATAAGAATGGAGCGAAACTAATCATTTCATTAAGCCCCTTAGGAAAAACGGTTTGTAGTTTCACTATCCATTTGCATTCACGTTGGGCAAGGATTCTCTGAATATTACCCCCTCTATTTCCTAGGGAGATCTTATCAATTCCCCTGAAGGTGAGAAGTCTCCAATTACCTTGATGATGGTCACGAAAATGACGAGGTATCGGTTTAAGTTTGCTTAACTTTTCAGGATCGTCAGTTTTCATAGCGCCCTTTATGTCCCTTACATGTTCAAGGATCCTCACACGGAGTTCTCTAGAAGTGAGACCCACATATATCAGTCGACATGGACAAATGGCATAATAAACCACAGCAGTTGAACGACAAGTGATGTTGTGACAGATTTTATATTGTCTTGACCCAGAAGAGTCACTGAAATCTAGAGATCTAGTCATAAGGGAACATGCCCCACAGTCACCACATGGGTATGAACCCCACTTTGGTCCTTTGGAATTGAATATAAAGCCTGAGGTAGGAGCTACATAATGACTCTTAACTAATATATCCCTTAGATTACGTGATCTACGTGAAGTCATAAGGGGATAATCTGATAGCACTACACTCAGATCCATATCAGTGTGGAGAATTGGCCAGAACCTCTCAAAAATCGATTTCATTTCTCTCCATTGGGCATGATATCCAGTGATGAACCTTACCTCTTCATTACTGTTCTTTTTCTTAAATTTAGGTATAAGTAGGTCACTTCGTTGCGTATTTTTGGCTCTCATGTATCCTTGCTCAATATCCATAGATTTGTAACCTCTAGCACGAAACCTGTTTGAGAGGTCAGCGGCCTGATTCTCAAAGGCTGATTCTGTGGAACATATCCGACGTGCTCTTAAAAATTGTCCCGTTGGAACTGCTCTCAGTGTCTGTGGAGGATGAGATGATTTGGCATAAAGGAAGGAATTGACTGATGTACTTTTCCTGAAAATATCAGTGACAATTGATCCATCTATGTCACTAGTGAGTCTAATGTCAAGAAACTCAACATCAGTGCGACTTATTTTAGAAGTCAAACGGATGTTGAGCTGGTTGACATTCAGATCCTCAAGAAACTTGTCAAGCTTCTCTTTTTCACCATGCCAGAGAAATAGTATGTCGTCGATGAAGCGCATCCATATCAGGACGCCTCCATCATCCGCATCAGGCAACTGAAGATTCTGCTCCCACCGGCCAAGAAAGAGGTTGGCATATGAGGGCGCACAAGTGGCCCCCATTGCCACTCCCCTCTTTTGCAGAAAATATCGATCCTTGAAAAGGAACAGATTGTGATGTAAAACAAAATCCAATAGTACAATCAAAAGATCGATAAGATCGGATTCCAAGTTGGTCCCATTTAGATAAAACCTAGCGGCTTCAATACCATGTTTATGTTCAATAGAGGTATAAAGTGACTCCACGTCGCATGTCACAAAGAAGTCATCATGACCCATGTAAACCCCCTCTAACCTATTCAAGACATCAGTGGAATCACGAATGTACGATGGTAATTCACAAACAAGGGGTTTAAGATAATGGTCAATGAAGCGACACACAGTTTCACATAAACCTCCATTGCCCGAAACTATCGGTCTTCCTGGAGGGTCCACTAGATTTTTGTGGACCTTAGGGAGCAGATACAGGGTTGCTAAAATGGGTTTATCAACAATGAGACCATCAAGTGTGGTTTTAGGTATAATATTGGATTCAAAAGCCTTCAATAGAATTTGATCTAATTGGGTTTTAAAACTACCTAGAGGACATCCATCCAATCTTTGATAACATGACACATCATTGAGCTGTCTAAAGGCTTCTCTCTCGTATTTGTCAACAGGCCACAATACCACATTTCCACCTTTGTCAGCTGGCTTAATAACCACTGATTTCATTCTTTTAAGTTGTTCAAGGGCCTCCCGTTGTGCCCTATTCAAATTATCATGTGTACGATGTGAAGACAATTTACTCAATTCATTGGTAACCAGTCTCACAAAGGTGTCGACTGCGGGACACATGGACAAAGGAGGAAATGTGGTAGAGCGCCCCCTGACTCCCACCGGGAATTTAGGTTCAACAGTTAGTTCTTGTTCTTTTAAAAGCTCATCAAGAGCCCTGAGGGCCTGTTGTTCATCCTTTCCTGTGAAAAGTTGCACATCATATCTAGAAAAGTGCTTTTTGAAAAGCAGTTTCCTAGCAAAAAGGTGTACATCCTTGACAGCCTCAAAGAAATCAAAGTTAGATACTGGAGAGAAGGTCAAACCCATTCCCAACACTTCCAACTGTGCCTGCGTTAATATCTCATTGGACAAATTAATTACCTTTAGTTGATCTTTGCCTGTCTGTTCCTGAGGTTCATCCCTCCATCTAAAGGCTTGTTTCTTTTGTTTTTGCCCATTAGATGTCCAGTGTCTTGCTCCCATCTTGGGCGTTTGCCTAAAAAACGACCAGTTGATGGTCCTTCATTAGAGGATGAGGATGTATAACCCGATCGTGATCTAGATCTTGATCTTGACCTCATAGATTGTTGCCAGTTCCACCTAAAGACACGATCATTTTGGTAATCGGAGAGATCACGCTGAAATTTCTTCATTTTAAATTGTTGGATCTCTTTTTCCCATTTAAGAAATTCACTATCTAATTCCCTTTCAAAGGTGACCATCTCATCTGCCGTCATCTTTGCCTTCAGATCTTGCTGTAGTGGTTCAATTTCACTCTCAAGTGCTTCAAGGGTCTGTTTATCACATCCTATCAATAACTCTAACATCGTTCTGGAGCAGACTTTACATGCATCTTCCCACCTCTGTCTGAATAGGTCGTCATCAACTGGAAATGAAGGTGTAATTTAACTCTCAATCCCCTAGGGATGATATCCTTACTGAGGTAATGCTCCAGAGAAGCCTTGTTCCACCATGTTCTAGTCCGCTTTTCCAATAAGAATTTTAAGCGTAACTGAATATCTCTATTCAACGGTGCATAGGTGCCAACCTCTGAATGTATATCACTTTTAAAAACATCTGACAACTGGGTGACCCAATTTTGGTCACGACCACGATAATCCATACCAGGACCTGTATTCACCAAAAAGACAATAATTAAGCCAAAAAAAGAATACCTATAAATTCAAGGTCATATATCAATGAATAAAGTTGCATATATGGGACCCCATGCATAGTAAACACCAAAAAGATATCCCCATATGCTATAATAAAACAAGATCAAACGTATCTTAGAAAAAATACAAAATGACTTTATTAAGGACAGACAACACAGTTGATCAAGACGATTTTAAAAAAATATAACCACCCATAAAAACAATGTACAACAGTACACAGAAGACAGTGTTGAATATAAGGCAGGGCAAACAATGGTAGTATAACAATATCAACGACTATAAAGTATGTATACTGATAATAATCACCATAACAAGGGCCTATAAAATAGTCACAAAAATTGTAAAGTCACAGTCATGGAGAGGAACCTCATTGAGACCTCAAGATACGCATACCAAAAGACCCACCATGCGCCATTCCACTGCCACAACACTGTCAGAACACCCCAACGCGCGTTTCGCACCTGGCTTCGTCAGGGGGTGCTGAAAGAGTGTGATCAGAGGATTTAAATAAGGGGTACACAGCTGAACGGTGTACCACACTTACTTGTCCATAGGATGTTCAGCTGGCGCCTGCACGAGGAGAGGCAGCACCTCAATCACGCAGTGCACGGCGTCCGGAAGTGAGCAGTGCGCAACTGCACAGAGCCCAAGTCCATGTTGCGCCGTGAACTACATGATGAACGGCCCCCCGCCCCGCGCATGCGCACAACAACCACAGACCACCGCATCCATCTTGGAATAGGGCAAGGCAACCGCAATTGCCCATATCCAAGAGATGGAGAGCGGTATGAATACATGAGCGCTATTCACATTTAGAATATATTTATATATGTTTACTACATTACAAAATAGCAAAGGCATTCTAGATGAGAGTATATTTAGACATCCTGAAATGTACGGAAATAACATAAATCACACATTGGTTCCGATAGATCAAATACAGGCAACAGTATATCATGCAATAATATAGATGAACAAAGTGTACAGAGGGGGACCCAATGCATGCCTAGGAGCCCACTGTGCACACCAGTTAAAGATATTAATGTGAAATATCACCATATATATATACATATATGACCAAACATCATACCTGATTAGTTAGATGGATAAAAATATATGAATGAAAGAAAAAAGTGTAGAAATAAAAATATAAATTGTGACATAAGTGGTTTAAATGCATACATGACAAACAAGTAGATGTATGAAAAATGCACATTTACAGTACATGTATATAAAGACAAAATAATCCTATATATTACAAATTGTACACGTGCATGAACACTAATGTGAATATATGGCCATATGCATACACATATGACCAAAAATAAAAATAGATGTATGTGTATGAATGGACCAAATAGGTCACAAAGAAATATATATATGTGAGTGTGAAAGAAAATATAATATATGATAATAAGAGTGCAATTAGAGCACAAAAGTGAGACATCAAGAAAGATAATTCAAATAATAAAGAAAAAGTGAAAAAGACATATGAATAGAAAAAAGCATATGATAATCAAAAACGTGTTAGAGCAAAACATCCATCAATGTGGTAATGCATCCATGAAATTCCAGGATAAAAAAACAATCCACTCCAAGAATGCCTGTATCAGACCATGAACAGAAATGTCGCTACTGATACCTAATGCGATCATCGCATAACCACAGAATCAAAAAGAAGAAAGGTTAAAGAACCAAACATTATATTGCAAATGTAACCTAATAAAGTAAACAACGAAACCACATTAGTATCAAAACATATAAGATGACTTCCATAATGTGCCTTCGATGCACCCATACACCTCAATATAGCCATGCACCTCATGCGCCTCCAATATAACCGATACAGTCCACTCTGAAAAGACAAGCAAGCAAAAGTTAAATAATAAATCCTCCCTACACACAAAATGATAAAACATAACAGAGGTTGGCACCTATTAGAAATTTATAAGAATGGAGCGAAACTAATCATTTCATTAAGCCCCTTAGGAAAAACGGTTTGTAGTTTCACTATCCATTTGCATTCACGTTGGGCAAGGATTCTCTGAATATTACCCCCTCTATTTCCTAGGGAGATCTTATCAATTCCCCTGAAGGTGAATAGTCTCCAATTACCTTGATGATGGTCACGAAAATGACGAGGTATCGGTTTAAGTTTGCTTAACTTTTCAGGATCGTCAGTTTTCATAGCGCCCTTTATGTCCCTTACATGTTCAAGGATCCTCACACGGAGTTCTCTAGAAGTGAGACCCACATATATCACCTTCAGGGGAATTGATAAGATCTCCCTAGGAAATAGAGGGGGTAATATTCAGAGAATCCTTGCCCAACGTGAATGCAAATGGATAGTGAAACTACAAACCGTTTTTCCTAAGGGGCTTAATGAAATGATTAGTTTCGCTCCATTCTTATAAATTTCTAATAGGTGCCAACCTCTGTTATGTTTTATCATTTTGTGTGTAGGGAGGATTTATTATTTAACTTTTGCTTGCTTGTCTTTTCAGAGTGGACTGTATCGGTTATATTGGAGGCGCATGAGGTGCATGGCTATATTGAGGTGTATGGGTGCATCGAAGGCACATTATGGAAGTCATCTTATATGTTTTGATACTAATGTGGTTTCGTTGTTTACTTTATTAGGTTACATTTGCAATATAATGTTTGGTTCTTTAACCTTTCTTCTTTTTGATTCTGTGGTTATGCGATGATCGCATTAGGTATCAGTAGCGACATTTCTGTTCATGGTCTGATACAGGCATTCTTGGAGTGGATTGTTTTTTTATCCTGGAATTTCATGGATGCATTACCACATTGATGGATGTTTTGCTCTAACACGTTTTTGATTATCATATGCTTTTTTCTATTCATATGTCTTTTTCACTTTTTCTTTATTATTTGAATTATCTTTCTTGATGTCTCACTTTTGTGCTCTAATTGCACTCTTATTATCATATATTATATATTTTCTTTCACACTCACATATATATATTTCTTTGTGACCTATTTGGTCCATTCATACACATACATCTATTTTTATTTTTGGTCATATGTGTATGCATATGGCCATATATTCACATTAGTGTTCATGCACGTGTACAATTTGTAATATATAGGATTATTTTGTCTTTATATACATGTACTGTAAATGTGCATTTTTTCATACATCTACTTGTTTGTCATGTATGCATTTAAACCACTTATGTCACAATTTATATTTTTATTTCTACACTTTTTTCTTTCATTCATATATTTTTATCCATCTAACTAATCAGGTATGATGTTTGGTCATATATGTATATATATATATGGTGATATTTCACATTAATATCTTTAACTGGTGTGCACAGTGGGCTCCTAGGCATGCATTGGGTCCCCCTCTGTACACTTTGTTCATCTATATTATTGCATGATATACTGTTGCCTGTATTTGATCTATCGGAACCAATGTGTGATTTATGTTATTTCCGTACATTTCAGGATGTCTAAATATACTCTCATCTAGAATGCCTTTGCTATTTTGTAATGTAGTAAACATATATAAATATATTCTAACTGTGAATAGCGCTCATGTATTCATACCGCTCTCCATCTCTTGGATATGGGCAATTGCGGTTGCCTTGCCCTATTCCAAGATGGATGCGGTGGTCTGTGGTTGTTGTGCGCATGCGCGGGGCGGGGGGCCGTTCATCATGTAGTTCACGGCGCAACATGGACTTGGGCTCTGTGCAGTTGCGCACTGCTCACTTCCGGACGCCGTGCACTGCGTGATTGAGGTGCTGCCTCTCCTCGTGCAGGCGCCAGCTGAACATCCTATGGACAAGTAAGTGTGGTACACCGTTCAGCTGTGTACCCCTTATTTAAATCCTCTGATCACACTCTTTCAGCACCCCCTGACGAAGCCAGGTGCGAAACGCGCGTTGGGGTGTTCTGACAGTGTTGTGGCAGTGGAATGGCGCATGGTGGGTCTTTTGGTATGCGTATCTTGAGGTCTCAATGAGGTTCCTCTCCATGACTGTGACTTTACAATTTTTGTGACTATTTTATAGGCCCTTGTTATGGTGATTATTATCAGTATACATACTTTATAGTCGTTGATATTGTTATACTACCATTGTTTGCCCTGCCTTATATTCAACACTGTCTTCTGTGTACTGTTGTACATTGTTTTTATGGGTGGTTATATTTTTTTAAAATCGTCTTGATCAACTGTGTTGTCTGTCCTTAATAAAGTCATTTTGTATTTTTTCTAAGATACGTTTGATCTTGTTTTATTATAGCATATGGGGATATCTTTTTGGTGTTTCCTATACTAATTGCCAGGCGCTGAGACGAATGCCGCCAAGATCGAGCGTCTAGGACTTACGGTTCAGGAGTTATTCACAGAAACATGGTTCTGAACATGCTGCCAATTTCTCGCCTGGGAAACATGCAGAGAAGTCCAAGATAGTGTTTTTTAGACTGGCTGCCACGAGCTGAATCGAATGCAGCCAAGAGCGAGCGTCTAGGACTTACGGTTCAGGAGTTATTCACAGAAACATGGTTCTGAACATGCTGCCAATTGCTCGCCTGGGAAACATGCAGAGAAGTCCAAGATAGTGTTTTTTAGACTGGCTGCCACGAGCTGAATCGAATGCAGCCAAGAGCGAGCGTCTAGGACTTACGGTTCAGGAGTTATTCACAGAAACATGGTTCTTTTACTGCCAGCCGCGAAAGCGAAAATAACCAAGATCGAGCGTCTAGGATTTACTTGTCAATAACTCGCCTGGGAAACATCCAGAGAAGTCAAACACAGTGCTCCTATACTAATTGCCAGGCGCTGAGACGAATGCCGCCAAGATCGAGCGTCTAGGACTTACGGTTCAGGAGTTATTCACAGAAACATGGTTCTGAACATGCTGCCAATTTCTCGCCTGGGAAACATGCAGAGAAGTCCAAGATAGTGTTTTTTAGACTGGCTGCCACGAGCTGAATCGAATGCAGCCAAGAGCGAGCGTCTAGGACTTACGGTTCAGGAGTTATTCACAGAAACATGGTTCTGAACATGCTGCCAATTGCTCGCCTGGGAAACATGCAGAGAAGTCCAAGATAGTGTTTTTTAGACTGGCTGCCACGAGCTGAATCGAATGCAGCCAAGAGCGAGCGTCTAGGACTTACGGTTCAGGAGTTATTCACAGAAACATGGTTCTGAACATGCTGCCAATTTCTCGCCTGGGAAACATGCAGAGAAGTCCAAGATAGTGTTTTTTAGACTGGCTGCCACGAGCTGAATCGAATGCAGCCAAGAGCGAGCGTCTAGGACTTACGGTTCAGGAGTTATTCACAGAAACATGGTTCTGAACATGCTGCCAATTGCTCGCCTGGGAAACATGCAGAGAAGTCCAAGATAGTGTTTTTTAGACTGGCTGCCACGAGCTGAATCGAATGCAGCCAAGAGCGAGCGTCTAGGACTTACGGTTCAGGAGTTATTCACAGAAACATGGTTCTGAACATGCTGCCAATTTCTCGCCTGGGAAACATGCAGAGAAGTCCAAGATAGTTTTTTTTAGACTGGCTGCCACGAGCTGAATCGAATGCAGCCAAGAGCGAGCGTCTAGGACTTACGGTTCAGGAGTTATTCACAGAAACATGGTTCTTTTACTGCCAGCCGCGAAAGCGAAAATAACCAAGATCGAGCGTCTAGGATTTACTTGTCAATAACTCGCCTGGGAAACATCCAGAGAAGTCAAACACAGTGCTCCTATACTAATTGCCAGGCGCTGAGACGAATGCCGCCAAGATCGAGCGTCTAGGACTTACGGTTCAAGAATTAGCTTTAGAAACATTTGCCTTAGGAACATGCAGAGAAGTCCAAGATAGTGTTTTTTAGACTGGCTGCCACGAGCTGAATCGAATGCAGCCAAGAGCGAGCGTCTAGGACTTACGGTTCAGGAGTTATTCACAGAAACATGGTTCTTTTACTGCCAGCCGCGAAAGCGAAAATAACCAAGATCGAGCGTCTAGGATTTACTTGTCAATAACTCGCCTGGGAAACATCCAGAGAAGTCAAACACAGTGCTCCTATACTAATTGCCAGGCGCTGAGACGAATGCCGCCAAGATCGAGCGTCTAGGACTTACGGTTCAAGAATTAGCTTTAGAAACATTTGCCTTAGGAACATGCAGAGAAGTCCAAGATAGTGTTTTTTAGACTGGCTGCCACGAGCTGAATCGAATGCAGCCAAGAGCGAGCGTCTGTGACTTACGGTTCAGGAGTTATTCACAGAAACATGGTTCTGAACATGCTGCCAATTGCTCGCCTGGGAAACATGCAGAGAAGTCCAAGATAGTGTTTTTTAGACTGGCTGCCACGAGCTGAATCGAATGCAGCCAAGAGCGAGCGTCTAGGACTTACTGTTCAGGAGTTATTCACAGAAACATGGTTCTGAACATGCTGCCAATTGCTCGCCTGGGAAACATGCAGAGAAGTCCAAGATAGTGTTTTTTAGACTGGCTGCCACGAGCTGAATCGAATGCAGCCAAGAGCGAGCGTCTAGGACTTACGGTTCAGGAGTTATTCACAGAAACATGGTTCTGAACATGCTGCCAATTGCTCGCCTGGGAAACATGCAGAGAAGTCCAAGATAGTGTTTTTTAGACTGGCTGCCACGAGCTGAATCGAATGCAGCCAAGAGCGAGCGTCTAGGACTTACGGTTCAGGAGTTATTCACAGAAACATGGTTCTTTTACTGCCAGCCGCGAAAGCGAAAATAACCAAGATCGAGCGTCTAGGATTTACTTGTCAATAACTCGCCTGGGAAACATCCAGAGAAGTCAAACACAGTGCTCCTATACTAATTGCCAGGCGCTGAGACGAATGCCGCCAAGATCGAGCGTCTAGGACTTACGGTTCAAGAATTAGCTTTAGAAACATTTGCCTTAGGAACATGCAGAGAAGTCCAAGATAGTGTTTTTTAGACTGGCTGCCACGAGCTGAATCGAATGCAGCCAAGAGCGAGCGTCTAGGACTTACGGTTCAGGAGTTATTCACAGAAACATGGTTCTGAACATGCTGCCAATTGCTCGCCTGGGAAACATGCAGAGAAGTCCAAGATAGTGTTTTTTAGACTGGCTGCCACGAGCTGAATCGAATGCAGCCAAGAGCGAGCGTCTAGGACTTACGGTTCAGGAGTTATTCACAGAAACATGGTTCTTTTACTGCCAGCCGCGAAAGCGAAAATAACCAAGATCGAGCGTCTAGGATTTACTTGTCAATAACTCGCCTGGGAAACATCCAGAGAAGTCAAACACAGTGCTCCTATACTAATTGCCAGGCGCTGAGACGAATGCCGCCAAGATCGAGCGTCTAGGACTTACGGTTCAAGAATTAGCTTTAGAAACATTTGCCTTAGGAACATGCAGAGGAGTCCAAGATAGTGTTTTTTAGACTGGCTGCCACGAGCTGAATCGAATGCAGCCAAGAGCGAGCGTCTGTGACTTACGGTTCAGGAGTTATTCACAGAAACATGGTTCTGAACATGCTGCCAATTGCTCGCCTGGGAAACATGCAGAGAAGTCCAAGATAGTGTTTTTTAGACTGGCTGCCACGAGCTGAATCGAATGCAGCCAAGAGCGAGCGTCTAGGACTTACGGTTCAGGAGTTATTCACAGAAACATGGTTCTGAACATGCTGCCAATTGCTCGCCTGGGAAACATGCAGAGAAGTCCAAGATAGTGTTTTTTAGACTGGCTGCCACGAGCTGAATCGAATGCAGCCAAGAGCGAGCGTCTAGGACTTACGGTTCAGGAGTTATTCACAGAAACATGGTTCTGAACATGCTGCCAATTGCTCGCCTGGGAAACATGCAGAGAAGTCCAAGATAGTGTTTTTTAGACTGGCTGCCACGAGCTGAATCGAATGCAGCCAAGAGCGAGCGTCTAGGACTTACGGTTCAGGAGTTATTCACAGAAACATGGTTCTGAACATGCTGCCAATTGCTCGCCTGGGAAACATGCAGAGAAGTCCAAGATAGTGTTTTTTAGACTGGCTGCCACGAGCTGAATCGAATGCAGCCAAGAGCGAGCGTCTAGGACTTACGGTTCAGGAGTTATTCACAGAAACATGGTTCTTTTACTGCCAGCCGCGAAAGCGAAAATAACCAAGATCGAGCGTCTAGGATTTACTTGTCAATAACTCGCCTGGGAAACATCCAGAGAAGTCAAACACAGTGCTCCTATACTAATTGCCAGGCGCTGAGACGAATGCCGCCAAGATCGAGCGTCTAGGACTTACGGTTCAAGAATTAGCTTTAGAAACATTTGCCTTAGGAACATGCAGAGAAGTCCAAGATAGTGTTTTTTAGACTGGCTGCCACGAGCTGAATCGAATGCAGCCAAGAGCGAGCGTCTGTGACTTACGGTTCAGGAGTTATTCACAGAAACATGGTTCTGAACATGCTGCCAATTGCTCGCCTGGGAAACATGCAGAGAAGTCCAAGATAGTGTTTTTTAGACTGGCTGCCACGAGCTGAATCGAATGCAGCCAAGAGCGAGCGTCTAGGACTTACGGTTCAGGAGTTATTCACAGAAACATGGTTCTGAACATGCTGCCAATTGCTCGCCTGGGAAACATGCAGAGAAGTCCAAGATAGTGTTTTTTAGACTGGCTGCCACGAGCTGAATCGAATGCAGCCAAGAGCGAGCGTCTAGGACTTACGGTTCAGGAGTTATTCACAGAAACATGGTTCTGAACATGCTGCCAATTGCTCGCCTGGGAAACATGCAGAGAAGTCCAAGATAGTGTTTTTTTAGACTGGCTGCCACGAGCTGAATCGAATGCAGCCAAGAGCGAGCGTCTAGGACTTACGGTTCAGGAGTTATTCACAGAAACATGGTTCTGAACATGCTGCCAATTTCTCGCCTGGGAAACATGCAGAGAAGTCCAAGATAGTGTTTTTTAGACTGGCTGCCACGAGCTGAATCGAATGCAGCCAAGAGCGAGCGTCTAGGACTTACGGTTCAGGAGTTATTCACAGAAACATGGTTCTGAACATGCTGCCAATTGCTCGCCTGGGAAACATGCAGAGAAGTCCAAGATAGTGTTTTTTAGACTGGCTGCCACGAGCTGAATCGAATGCAGCCAAGAGCGAGCGTCTAGGACTTACGGTTCAGGAGTTATTCACAGAAACATGGTTCTGAACATGCTGCCAATTGCTCGCCTGGGAAACATGCAGAGAAGTCCAAGATAGTGTTTTTTAGACTGGCTGCCACGAGCTGAATCGAATGCAGCCAAGAGCGAGCGTCTAGGACTTACGGTTCAGGAGTTATTCACAGAAACATGGTTCTGAACATGCTGCCAATTGCTCGCCTGGGAAACATGCAGAGAAGTCCAAGATAGTGTTTTTTAGACTGGCTGCCACGAGCTGAATCGAATGCAGCCAAGAGCGAGCGTCTAGGACTTACGGTTCAGGAGTTATTCACAGAAACATGGTTCTGAACATGCTGCCAATTTCTCGCCTGGGAAACATGCAGAGAAGTCCAAGATAGTGTTTTTTAGACTGGCTGCCACGAGCTGAATCGAATGCAGCCAAGAGCGAGCGTCTAGGACTTACGGTTCAGGAGTTATTCACAGAAACATGGTTCTTTTACTGCCAGCCGCGAAAGCGAAAATAACCAAGATCGAGCGTCTAGGATTTACTTGTCAATAACTCGCCTGGGAAACATCCAGCGAAGTCAAACACAGTGCTCCTATACTAATTGCCAGGCGCTGAGACGAATGCCGCCAAGATCGAGCGTCTAGGACTTACGGTTCAAGAATTAGCTTTAGAAACATTTGCCTTAGGAACATGCAGAGAAGTCCAAGATAGTGTTTTTTAGACTGGCTGCCACGAGCTGAATCGAATGCAGCCAAGAGCGAGCGTCTGTGACTTACGGTTCAGGAGTTATTCACAGAAACATGGTTCTGAACATGCTGCCAATTGCTCGCCTGGGAAACATGCAGAGAAGTCCAAGATAGTGTTTTTTAGACTGGCTGCCACGAGCTGAATCGAATGCAGCCAAGAGCGAGCGTCTAGGACTTACTGTTCAGGAGTTATTCACAGAAACATGGTTCTGAACATGCTGCCAATTGCTCGCCTGGGAAACATGCAGAGAAGTCCAAGATAGTGTTTTTTAGACTGGCTGCCACGAGCTGAATCGAATGCAGCCAAGAGCGAGCGTCTAGGACTTACGGTTCAGGAGTTATTCACAGAAACATGGTTCTGAACATGCTGCCAATTGCTCGCCTGGGAAACATGCAGAGAAGTCCAAGATAGTGTTTTTTAGACTGGCTGCCACGAGCTGAATCGAATGCAGCCAAGAGCGAGCGTCTAGGACTTACGGTTCAGGAGTTATTCACAGAAACATGGTTCTGAACATGCTGCCAATTTCTCGCCTGGGAAACATGCAGAGAAGTCCAAGATAGTGTTTTTTAGACTGGCTGCCACGAGCTGAATCGAATGCAGCCAAGAGCGAGCGTCTAGGACTTACGGTTCAGGAGTTATTCACAGAAACATGGTTCTTTTACTGCCAGCCGCGAAAGCGAAAATAACCAAGATCGAGCGTCTAGGATTTACTTGTCAATAACTCGCCTGGGAAACATCCAGAGAAGTCAAACACAGTGCTCCTATACTAATTGCCAGGCGCTGAGACGAATGCCGCCAAGATCGAGCGTCTAGGACTTACGGTTCAAGAATTAGCTTTAGAAACATTTGCCTTAGGAACATGCAGAGAAGTCCAAGATAGTGTTTTTTAGACTGGCTGCCACGAGCTGAATCGAATGCAGCCAAGAGCGAGCGTCTAGGACTTACGGTTCAGGAGTTATTCACAGAAACATGGTTCTTTTACTGCCAGCCGCGAAAGCGAAAATAACCAAGATCGAGCGTCTAGGATTTACTTGTCAATAACTCGCCTGGGAAACATCCAGAGAAGTCAAACACAGTGCTCCTACACTAATTGCCAGGCGCTGAGACGAATGCCGCCAAGATCGAGCGTCTAGGACTTACGGTTCAAGAATTAGCTTTAGAAACATTTGCCTTAGGAACATGCAGAGAAGTCCAAGATAGTGTTTTTTAGACTGGCTGCCACGAGCTGAATCGAATGCAGCCAAGAGCGAGCGTCTGTGACTTACGGTTCAGGAGTTATTCACAGAAACATGGTTCTGAACATGCTGCCAATTGCTCGCCTGGGAAACATGCAGAGAAGTCCAAGATAGTGTTTTTTAGACTGGCTGCCACGAGCTGAATCGAATGCAGCCAAGAGCGAGCGTCTAGGACTTACTGTTCAGGAGTTATTCACAGAAACATGGTTCTGAACATGCTGCCAATTGCTCGCCTGGGAAACATGCAGAGAAGTCCAAGATAGTGTTTTTTAGACTGGCTGCCACGAGCTGAATCGAATGCAGCCAAGAGCGAGCGTCTAGGACTTACGGTTCAGGAGTTATTCACAGAAACATGGTTCTGAACATGCTGCCAATTGCTCGCCTGGGAAACATGCAGAGAAGTCCAAGATAGTGTTTTTTAGACTGGCTGCCACGAGCTGAATCGAATGCAGCCAAGAGCGAGCGTCTAGGACTTACGGTTCAGGAGTTATTCACAGAAACATGGTTCTTTTACTGCCAGCCGCGAAAGCGAAAATAACCAAGATCGAGCGTCTAGGATTTACTTGTCAATAACTCGCCTGGGAAACATCCAGAGAAGTCAAACACAGTGCTCCTATACTAATTGCCAGGCGCTGAGACGAATGCCGCCAAGATCGAGCGTCTAGGACTTACGGTTCAAGAATTAGCTTTAGAAACATTTGCCTTAGGAACATGCAGAGAAGTCCAAGATAGTGTTTTTTAGACTGGCTGCCACGAGCTGAATCGAATGCAGCCAAGAGCGAGCGTCTAGGACTTACGGTTCAGGAGTTATTCACAGAAACATGGTTCTGAACATGCTGCCAATTGCTCGCCTGGGAAACATGCAGAGAAGTCCAAGATAGTGTTTTTTAGACTGGCTGCCACGAGCTGAATCGAATGCAGCCAAGAGCGAGCGTCTAGGACTTACGGTTCAGGAGTTATTCACAGAAACATGGTTCTTTTACTGCCAGCCGCGAAAGCGAAAATAACCAAGATCGAGCGTCTAGGATTTACTTGTCAATAACTCGCCTGGGAAACATCCAGAGAAGTCAAACACAGTGCTCCTATACTAATTGCCAGGCGCTGAGACGAATGCCGCCAAGATCGAGCGTCTAGGACTTACGGTTCAAGAATTAGCTTTAGAAACATTTGCCTTAGGAACATGCAGAGGAGTCCAAGATAGTGTTTTTTAGACTGGCTGCCACGAGCTGAATCGAATGCAGCCAAGAGCGAGCGTCTGTGACTTACGGTTCAGGAGTTATTCACAGAAACATGGTTCTGAACATGCTGCCAATTGCTCGCCTGGGAAACATGCAGAGAAGTCCAAGATAGTGTTTTTTAGACTGGCTGCCACGAGCTGAATCGAATGCAGCCAAGAGCGAGCGTCTAGGACTTACGGTTCAGGAGTTATTCACAGAAACATGGTTCTGAACATGCTGCCAATTGCTCGCCTGGGAAACATGCAGAGAAGTCCAAGATAGTGTTTTTTAGACTGGCTGCCACGAGCTGAATCGAATGCAGCCAAGAGCGAGCGTCTAGGACTTACGGTTCAGGAGTTATTCACAGAAACATGGTTCTGAACATGCTGCCAATTGCTCGCCTGGGAAACATGCAGAGAAGTCCAAGATAGTGTTTTTTAGACTGGCTGCCACGAGCTGAATCGAATGCAGCCAAGAGCGAGCGTCTAGGACTTACGGTTCAGGAGTTATTCACAGAAACATGGTTCTGAACATGCTGCCAATTGCTCGCCTGGGAAACATGCAGAGAAGTCCAAGATAGTGTTTTTTAGACTGGCTGCCACGAGCTGAATCGAATGCAGCCAAGAGCGAGCGTCTAGGACTTACGGTTCAGGAGTTATTCACAGAAACATGGTTCTTTTACTGCCAGCCGCGAAAGCGAAAATAACCAAGATCGAGCGTCTAGGATTTACTTGTCAATAACTCGCCTGGGAAACATCCAGAGAAGTCAAACACAGTGCTCCTATACTAATTGCCAGGCGCTGAGACGAATGCCGCCAAGATCGAGCGTCTAGGACTTACGGTTCAAGAATTAGCTTTAGAAACATTTGCCTTAGGAACATGCAGAGAAGTCCAAGATAGTGTTTTTTAGACTGGCTGCCACGAGCTGAATCGAATGCAGCCAAGAGCGAGCGTCTGTGACTTACGGTTCAGGAGTTATTCACAGAAACATGGTTCTGAACATGCTGCCAATTGCTCGCCTGGGAAACATGCAGAGAAGTCCAAGATAGTGTTTTTTAGACTGGCTGCCACGAGCTGAATCGAATGCAGCCAAGAGCGAGCGTCTAGGACTTACGGTTCAGGAGTTATTCACAGAAACATGGTTCTGAACATGCTGCCAATTGCTCGCCTGGGAAACATGCAGAGAAGTCCAAGATAGTGTTTTTTAGACTGGCTGCCACGAGCTGAATCGAATGCAGCCAAGAGCGAGCGTCTAGGACTTACGGTTCAGGAGTTATTCACAGAAACATGGTTCTGAACATGCTGCCAATTGCTCGCCTGGGAAACATGCAGAGAAGTCCAAGATAGTGTTTTTTAGACTGGCTGCCACGAGCTGAATCGAATGCAGCCAAGAGCGAGCGTCTAGGACTTACGGTTCAGGAGTTATTCACAGAAACATGGTTCTGAACATGCTGCCAATTGCTCGCCTGGGAAACATGCAGAGAAGTCCAATATAGTGTTTTTTAGACTGGCTGCCACGAGCTGAATCGAATGCAGCCAAGAGCGAGCGTCTAGGACTTACGGTTCAGGAGTTATTCACAGAAACATGGTTCTGAACATGCTGCCAATTTCTCGCCTGGGAAACATGCAGAGAAGTCCAAGATAGTGTTTTTTAGACTGGCTGCCACGAGCTGAATCGAATGCAGCCAAGAGCGAGCGTCTAGGACTTACGGTTCAGGAGTTATTCACAGAAACATGGTTCTTTTACTGCCAGCCGCGAAAGCGAAAATAACCAAGATCGAGCGTCTAGGATTTACTTGTCAATAACTCGCCTGGGAAACATCCAGAGAAGTCAAACACAGTGCTCCTATACTAATTGCCAGGCGCTGAGACGAATGCCGCCAAGATCGAGCGTCTAGGACTTACGGTTCAGGAGTTATTCACAGAAACATGGTTCTGAACATGCTGCCAATTTCTCGTCTGGGAAACATGCAGAGAAGTCCAAGATAGTGTTTTTTAGACTGGCTGCCACGAGCTGAATCGAATGCAGCCAAGAGCGAGCGTCTAGGACTTACGGTTCAGGAGTTATTCACAGAAACATGGTTCTTTTACTGCCAGCCGCGAAAGCGAAAATAACCAAGATCGAGCGTCTAGGATTTACTTGTCAATAACTCGCCTGGGAAACATCCAGAGAAGTCAAACACAGTGCTCCTATACTAATTGCCAGGCGCTGAGACGAATGCCGCCAAGATCGAGCGTCTAGGACTTACGGTTCAGGAGTTATTCACAGAAACATGGTTCTGAACATGCTGCCAATTTCTCGCCTGGGAAACATGCAGAGAAGTCCAAGATAGTGTTTTTTTAGACTGGCTGCCACGAGCTGAATCGAATGCAGCCAAGAGCGAGCGTCTAGGACTTACGGTTCAGGAGTTATTCACAGAAACATGGTTCTGAACATGCTGCCAATTGCTCGCCTGGGAAACATGCAGAGAAGTCCAAGATAGTGTTTTTTAGACTGGCTGCCACGAGCTGAATCGAATGCAGCCAAGAGCGAGCGTCTAGGACTTACGGTTCAGGAGTTATTCACAGAAACATGGTTCTGAACATGCTGCCAATTTCTCGCCTGGGAAACATGCAGAGAAGTCCAAGATAGTGTTTTTTAGACTGGCTGCCACGAGCTGAATCGAATGCAGCCAAGAGCGAGCGTCTAGGACTTACGGTTCAGGAGTTATTCACAGAAACATGGTTCTGAACATGCTGCCAATTTCTCGCCTGGGAAACATGCAGAGAAGTCCAAGATAGTGTTTTTTAGACTGGCTGCCACGAGCTGAATCGAATGCAGCCAAGAGCGAGCGTCTAGGACTTACGGTTCAGGAGTTATTCACAGAAACATGGTTCTGAACATGCTGCCAATTTCTCGCCTGGGAAACATGCAGAGAAGTCCAAGATAGTGTTTTTTAGACTGGCTGCCACGAGCTGAATCGAATGCAGCCAAGAGCGAGCGTCTAGGACTTACGGTTCAGGAGTTATTCACAGAAACATGGTTCTGAACATGCTGCCAATTTCTCGCCTGGGAAACATGCAGAGAAGTCCAAGATAGTGTTTTTTAGACTGGCTGCCACGAGCTGAATCGAATGCAGCCAAGAGCGAGCGTCTAGGACTTACGGTTCAGGAGTTATTCACAGAAACATGGTTCTGAACATGCTGCCAATTGCTCGCCTGGGAAACATGCAGAGAAGTCCAAGATAGTGTTTTTTAGACTGGCTGCCACGAGCTGAATCGAATGCAGCCAAGAGCGAGCGTCTAGGACTTACGGTTCAGGAGTTATTCACAGAAACATGGTTCTGAACATGCTGCCAATTGCTCGCCTGGGAAACATGCAGAGAAGTCCAAGATAGTGTTTTTTAGACTGGCTGCCACGAGCTGAATCGAATGCAGCCAAGAGCGAGCGTCTAGGACTTACGGTTCAGGAGTTATTCACAGAAACATGGTTCTTTTACTGCCAGCCGCGAAAGCGAAAATAACCAAGATCGAGCGTCTAGGATTTACTTGTCAATAACTCGCCTGGGAAACATCCAGAGAAGTCAAACACAGTGCTCCTATACTAATTGCCAGGCGCTGAGACGAATGCCGCCAAGATCGAGCGTCTAGGACTTACGGTTCAAGAATTAGCTTTAGAAACATTTGCCTTAGGAACATGCAGAGAAGTCCAAGATAGTGTTTTTTAGACTGGCTGCCACGAGCTGAATCGAATGCAGCCAAGAGCGAGCGTCTAGGACTTACGGTTCAGGAGTTATTCACAGAAACATGGTTCTGAACATGCTGCCAATTGCTCGCCTGGGAAACATGCAGAGAAGTCCAAGATAGTGTTTTTTAGACTGGCTGCCACGAGCTGAATCGAATGCAGCCAAGAGCGAGCGTCTAGGACTTACGGTTCAGGAGTTATTCACAGAAACATGGTTCTTTTACTGCCAGCCGCGAAAGCGAAAATAACCAAGATCGAGCGTCTAGGATTTACTTGTCAATAACTCGCCTGGGAAACATCCAGAGAAGTCAAACACAGTGCTCCTATACTAATTGCCAGGCGCTGAGACGAATGCCGCCAAGATCGAGCGTCTAGGACTTACGGTTCAAGAATTAGCTTTAGAAACATTTGCCTTAGGAACATGCAGAGGAGTCCAAGATAGTGTTTTTTAGACTGGCTGCCACGAGCTGAATCGAATGCAGCCAAGAGCGAGCGTCTGTGACTTACGGTTCAGGAGTTATTCACAGAAACATGGTTCTGAACATGCTGCCAATTGCTCGCCTGGGAAACATGCAGAGAAGTCCAAGATAGTGTTTTTTAGACTGGCTGCCACGAGCTGAATCGAATGCAGCCAAGAGCGAGCGTCTAGGACTTACGGTTCAGGAGTTATTCACAGAAACATGGTTCTGAACATGCTGCCAATTGCTCGCCTGGGAAACATGCAGAGAAGTCCAAGATAGTGTTTTTTAGACTGGCTGCCACGAGCTGAATCGAATGCAGCCAAGAGCGAGCGTCTAGGTCTTACGGTTCAGGAGTTATTCACAGAAACATGGTTCTGAACATGCTGCCAATTGCTCGCCTGGGAAACATGCAGAGAAGTCCAAGATAGTGTTTTTTAGACTGGCTGCCACGAGCTGAATCGAATGCAGCCAAGAGCGAGCGTCTAGGACTTACGGTTCAGGAGTTATTCACAGAAACATGGTTCTGAACATGCTGCCAATTGCTCGCCTGGGAAACATGCAGAGAAGTCCAAGATAGTGTTTTTTAGACTGGCTGCCACGAGCTGAATCGAATGCAGCCAAGAGCGAGCGTCTAGGACTTACGGTTCAGGAGTTATTCACAGAAACATGGTTCTGAACATGCTGCCAATTGCTCGCCTGGGAAACATGCAGAGAAGTCCAAGATAGTGTTTTTTAGACTGGCTGCCACGAGCTGAATCGAATGCAGCCAAGAGCGAGCGTCTAGGACTTACGGTTCAGGAGTTATTCACAGAAACATGGTTCTTTTACTGCCAGCCGCGAAAGCGAAAATAACCAAGATCGAGCGTCTAGGATTTACTTGTCAATAACTCGCCTGGGAAACATCCAGAGAAGTCAAACACAGTGCTCCTATACTAATTGCCAGGCGCTGAGACGAATGCCGCCAAGATCGAGCGTCTAGGACTTACGGTTCAAGAATTAGCTTTAGAAACATTTGCCTTAGGAACATGCAGAGAAGTCCAAGATAGTGTTTTTTAGACTGGCTGCCACGAGCTGAATCGAATGCAGCCAAGAGCGAGCGTCTAGGACTTACGGTTCAGGAGTTATTCACAGAAACATGGTTCTGAACATGCTGCCAATTGCTCGCCTGGGAAACATGCAGAGAAGTCCAAGATAGTGTTTTTTAGACTGGCTGCCACGAGCTGAATCGAATGCAGCCAAGAGCGAGCGTCTAGGACTTACGGTTCAGGAGTTATTCACAGAAACATGGTTCTTTTACTGCCAGCCGCGAAAGCGAAAATAACCAAGATCGAGCGTCTAGGATTTACTTGTCAATAACTCGCCTGGGAAACATCCAGAGAAGTCAAACACAGTGCTCCTATACTAATTGCCAGGCGCTGAGACGAATGCCGCCAAGATCGAGCGTCTAGGACTTACGGTTCAAGAATTAGCTTTAGAAACATTTGCCTTAGGAACATGCAGAGGAGTCCAAGATAGTGTTTTTTAGACTGGCTGCCACGAGCTGAATCGAATGCAGCCAAGAGCGAGCGTCTGTGACTTACGGTTCAGGAGTTATTCACAGAAACATGGTTCTGAACATGCTGCCAATTGCTCGCCTGGGAAACATGCAGAGAAGTCCAAGATAGTGTTTTTTAGACTGGCTGCCACGAGCTGAATCGAATGCAGCCAAGAGCGAGCGTCTAGGACTTACGGTTCAGGAGTTATTCACAGAAACATGGTTCTGAACATGCTGCCAATTGCTCGCCTGGGAAACATGCAGAGAAGTCCAAGATAGTGTTTTTTAGACTGGCTGCCACGAGCTGAATCGAATGCAGCCAAGAGCGAGCGTCTAGGTCTTACGGTTCAGGAGTTATTCACAGAAACATGGTTCTGAACATGCTGCCAATTGCTCGCCTGGGAAACATGCAGAGAAGTCCAAGATAGTGTTTTTTAGACTGGCTGCCACGAGCTGAATCGAATGCAGCCAAGAGCGAGCGTCTAGGACTTACGGTTCAGGAGTTATTCACAGAAACATGGTTCTGAACATGCTGCCAATTGCTCGCCTGGGAAACATGCAGAGAAGTCCAAGATAGTGTTTTTTAGACTGGCTGCCACGAGCTGAATCGAATGCAGCCAAGAGCGAGCGTCTAGGACTTACGGTTCAGGAGTTATTCACAGAAACATGGTTCTGAACATGCTGCCAATTTCTCGCCTGGGAAACATGCAGAGAAGTCCAAGATAGTGTTTTTTAGACTGGCTGCCACGAGCTGAATCGAATGCAGCCAAGAGCGAGCGTCTAGGACTTACGGTTCAGGAGTTATTCACAGAAACATGGTTCTGAACATGCTGCCAATTGCTCGCCTGGGAAACATGCAGAGAAGTCCAAGATAGTGTTTTTTAGACTGGCTGCCACGAGCTGAATCGAATGCAGCCAAGAGCGAGCGTCTAGGACTCACAGAAACATGGTTCTGAACATGCTGCCAATTGCTCGCCTGGGAAACATGCAGAGAAGTCCAAGATAGTGTTTTTTAGACTGGCTGCCACGAGCTGAATCGAATGCAGCCAAGAGCGAGCGTCTAGGACTTACGGTTCAGGAGTTATTCACAGAAACATGGTTCTGAACATGCTGCCAATTTCTCGCCTGGGAAACATGCAGAGAAGTCCAAGATAGTGTTTTTTAGACTGGCTGCCACGAGCTGAATCGAATGCAGCCAAGAGCGAGCGTCTAGGACTTACGGTTCAGGAGTTATTCACAGAAACATGGTTCTTTTACTGCCAGCCGCGAAAGCGAAAATAACCAAGATCGAGCGTCTAGGATTTACTTGTCAATAACTCGCCTGGGAAACATCCAGAGAAGTCAAACACAGTGCTCCTATACTAATTGCCAGGCGCTGAGACGAATGCCGCCAAGATCGAGCGTCTAGGACTTACGGTTCAGGAGTTATTCACAGAAACATGGTTCTGAACATGCTGCCAATTTCTCGCCTGGGAAACATGCAGAGAAGTCCAAGATAGTGTTTTTTAGACTGGCTGCCACGAGCTGAATCGAATGCAGCCAAGAGCGAGCGTCTAGGACTTACGGTTCAGGAGTTATTCACAGAAACATGGTTCTTTTACTGCCAGCCGCGAAAGCGAAAATAACCAAGATCGAGCGTCTAGGATTTACTTGTCAATAACTCGCCTGGGAAACATCCAGAGAAGTCAAACACAGTGCTCCTATACTAATTGCCAGGCGCTGAGACGAATGCCGCCAAGATCGAGCGTCTAGGACTTACGGTTCAGGAGTTATTCACAGAAACATGGTTCTGAACATGCTGCCAATTGCTCGCCTGGGAAACATGCAGAGAAGTCCAAGATAGTGTTTTTTAGACTGGCTGCCACGAGCTGAATCGAATGCAGCCAAGAGCGAGCGTCTAGGACTTACGGTTCAGGAGTTATTCACAGAAACATGGTTCTGAACATGCTGCCAATTGCTCGCCTGGGAAACATGCAGAGAAGTCCAAGATAGTGTTTTTTAGACTGGCTGCCACGAGCTGAATCGAATGAAGCCAAGAGCGAGCGTCTAGGACTTACGGTTCAGGAGTTATTCACAGAAACATGGTTCTGAACATGCTGCCAATTGCTCGCCTGGGAAACATGCAGAGAAGTCCAAGATAGTGTTTTTTAGACTGGCTGCCACGAGCTGAATCGAATGCAGCCAAGAGCGAGCGTCTAGGACTTACGGTTCAGGAGTTATTCACAGAAACATGGTTCTGAACATGCTGCCAATTTCTCGCCTGGGAAACATGCAGAGAAGTCCAAGATAGTGTTTTTTAGACTGGCTGCCACGAGCTGAATCGAATGCAGCCAAGAGCGAGCGTCTAGGACTTACGGTTCAGGAGTTATTCACAGAAACATGGTTCTGAACATGCTGCCAATTTCTCGCCTGGGAAACATGCAGAGAAGTCCAAGATAGTGTTTTTTAGACTGGCTGCCACGAGCTGAATCGAATGCAGCCAAGAGCGAGCGTCTAGGACTTACGGTTCAGGAGTTATTCACAGAAACATGGTTCTTTTACTGCCAGCCGCGAAAGCGAAAATAACCAAGATCGAGCGTCTAGGATTTACTTGTCAATAACTCGCCTGGGAAACATCCAGAGAAGTCAAACACAGTGCTCCTATACTAATTGCCAGGCGCTGAGACGAATGCCGCCAAGATCGAGCGTCTAGGACTTACGGTTCAGGAGTTATTCACAGAAACATGGTTCTGAACATGCTGCCAATTTCTCGTCTGGGAAACATGCAGAGAAGTCCAAGATAGTGTTTTTTAGACTGGCTGCCACGAGCTGAATCGAATGCAGCCAAGAGCGAGCGTCTAGGACTTACGGTTCAGGAGTTATTCACAGAAACATGGTTCTTTTACTGCCAGCCGCGAAAGCGAAAATAACCAAGATCGAGCGTCTAGGATTTACTTGTCAATAACTCGCCTGGGAAACATCCAGAGAAGTCAAACACAGTGCTCCTATACTAATTGCCAGGCGCTGAGACGAATGCCGCCAAGATCGAGCGTCTAGGACTTACGGTTCAGGAGTTATTCACAGAAACATGGTTCTGAACATGCTGCCAATTGCTCGCCTGGGAAACATGCAGAGAAGTCCAAGATAGTGTTTTTTAGACTGGCTGCCACGAGCTGAATCGAATGCAGCCAAGAGCGAGCGTCTAGGACTTACGGTTCAGGAGTTATTCACAGAAACATGGTTCTGAACATGCTGCCAATTTCTCGCCTGGGAAACATGCAGAGAAGTCCAAGATAGTGTTTTTTAGACTGGCTGCCACGAGCTGAATCGAATGCAGCCAAGAGCGAGCGTCTAGGACTTACGGTTCAGGAGTTATTCACAGAAACATGGTTCTGAACATGCTGCCAATTTCTCGTCTGGGAAACATGCAGAGAAGTCCAAGATAGTGTTTTTTAGACTGGCTGCCACGAGCTGAATCGAATGCAGCCAAGAGCGAGCGTCTAGGACTTACGGTTCAGGAGTTATTCACAGAAACATGGTTCTTTTACTGCCAGCCGCGAAAGCGAAAATAACCAAGATCGAGCGTCTAGGATTTACTTGTCAATAACTCGCCTGGGAAACATCCAGAGAAGTCAAACACAGTGCTCCTATACTAATTGCCAGGCGCTGAGACGAATGCCGCCAAGATCGAGCGTCTAGGACTTACGGTTCAGGAGTTATTCACAGAAACATGGTTCTGAACATGCTGCCAATTTCTCGCCTGGGAAACATGCAGAGAAGTCCAAGATAGTGTTTTTTAGACTGGCTGCCACGAGCTGAATCGAATGCAGCCAAGAGCGAGCGTCTAGGACTTACGGTTCAGGAGTTATTCACAGAAACATGGTTCTGAACATGCTGCCAATTGCTCGCCTGGGAAACATGCAGAGAAGTCCAAGATAGTGTTTTTTAGACTGGCTGCCACGAGCTGAATCGAATGCAGCCAAGAGCGAGCGTCTAGGACTTACGGTTCAGGAGTTATTCACAGAAACATGGTTCTGAACATGCTGCCAATTTCTCGCCTGGGAAACATGCAGAGAAGTCCAAGATAGTGTTTTTTAGACTGGCTGCCACGAGCTGAATCGAATGCAGCCAAGAGCGAGCGTCTAGGACTTACGGTTCAGGAGTTATTCACAGAAACATGGTTCTGAACATGCTGCCAATTGCTCGCCTGGGAAACATGCAGAGAAGTCCAAGATAGTGTTTTTTAGACTGGCTGCCACGAGCTGAATCGAATGCAGCCAAGAGCGAGCGTCTAGGACTTACGGTTCAGGAGTTATTCACAGAAACATGGTTCTGAACATGCTGCCAATTTCTCGCCTGGGAAACATGCAGAGAAGTCCAAGATAGTGTTTTTTAGACTGGCTGCCACGAGCTGAATCGAATGCAGCCAAGAGCGAGCGTCTAGGACTTACGGTTCAGGAGTTATTCACAGAAACATGGTTCTTTTACTGCCAGCCGCGAAAGCGAAAATAACCAAGATCGAGCGTCTAGGATTTACTTGTCAATAACTCGCCTGGGAAACATCCAGAGAAGTCAAACACAGTGCTCCTATACTAATTGCCAGGCGCTGAGACGAATGCCGCCAAGATCGAGCGTCTAGGACTTACGGTTCAGGAGTTATTCACAGAAACATGGTTCTGAACATGCTGCCAATTGCTCGCCTGGGAAACATGCAGAGAAGTCCAAGATAGTGTTTTTTAGACTGGCTGCCACGAGCTGAATCGAATGCAGCCAAGAGCGAGCGTCTAGGACTTACGGTTCAGGAGTTATTCACAGAAACATGGTTCTGAACATGCTGCCAATTGCTCGCCTGGGAAACATGCAGAGAAGTCCAAGATAGTGTTTTTTAGACTGGCTGCCACGAGCTGAATCGAATGCAGCCAAGAGCGAGCGTCTAGGACTTACGGTTCAGGAGTTATTCACAGAAACATGGTTCTGAACATGCTGCCAATTGCTCGCCTGGGAAACATGCAGAGAAGTCCAAGATAGTGTTTTTTAGACTGGCTGCCACGAGCTGAATCGAATGCAGCCAAGAGCGAGCGTCTAGGACTTACGGTTCAGGAGTTATTCACAGAAACATGGTTCTGAACATGCTGCCAATTTCTCGCCTGGGAAACATGCAGAGAAGTCCAAGATAGTGTTTTTTAGACTGGCTGCCACGAGCTGAATCGAATGCAGCCAAGAGCGAGCGTCTAGGACTTACGGTTCAGGAGTTATTCACAGAAACATGGTTCTTTTACTGCCAGCCGCGAAAGCGAAAATAACCAAGATCGAGCGTCTAGGATTTACTTGTCAATAACTCGCCTGGGAAACATCCAGAGAAGTCAAACACAGTGCTCCTATACTAATTGCCAGGCGCTGAGACGAATGCCGCCAAGATCGAGCGTCTAGGACTTACGGTTCAGGAGTTATTCACAGAAACATGGTTCTGAACATGCTGCCAATTTCTCGTCTGGGAAACATGCAGAGAAGTCCAAGATAGTGTTTTTTAGACTGGCTGCCACGAGCTGAATCGAATGCAGCCAAGAGCGAGCGTCTAGGACTTACGGTTCAGGAGTTATTCACAGAAACATGGTTCTTTTACTGCCAGCCGCGAAAGCGAAAATAACCAAGATCGAGCGTCTAGGATTTACTTGTCAATAACTCGCCTGGGAAACATCCAGAGAAGTCAAACACAGTGCTCCTATACTAATTGCCAGGCGCTGAGACGAATGCCGCCAAGATCGAGCGTCTAGGACTTACGGTTCAGGAGTTATTCACAGAAACATGGTTCTGAACATGCTGCCAATTTCTCGCCTGGGAAACATGCAGAGAAGTCCAAGATAGTGTTTTTTAGACTGGCTGCCACGAGCTGAATCGAATGCAGCCAAGAGCGAGCGTCTAGGACTTACGGTTCAGGAGTTATTCACAGAAACATGGTTCTGAACATGCTGCCAATTGCTCGCCTGGGAAACATGCAGAGAAGTCCAAGATAGTGTTTTTTAGACTGGCTGCCACGAGCTGAATCGAATGCAGCCAAGAGCGAGCGTCTAGGACTTACGGTTCAGGAGTTATTCACAGAAACATGGTTCTTTTACTGCCAGCCGCGAAAGCGAAAATAACCAAGATCGAGCGTCTAGGATTTACTTGTCAATAACTCGCCTGGGAAACATCCAGAGAAGTCAAACACAGTGCTCCTATACTAATTGCCAGGCGCTGAGACGAATGCCGCCAAGATCGAGCGTCTAGGACTTACGGTTCAGGAGTTATTCACAGAAACATGGTTCTGAACATGCTGCCAATTTCTCGCCTGGGAAACATGCAGAGAAGTCCAAGATAGTGTTTTTTAGACTGGCTGCCACGAGCTGAATCGAATGCAGCCAAGAGCGAGCGTCTAGGACTTACGGTTCAGGAGTTATTCACAGAAACATGGTTCTGAACATGCTGCCAATTGCTCGCCTGGGAAACATGCAGAGAAGTCCAAGATAGTGTTTTTTAGACTGGCTGCCACGAGCTGAATCGAATGCAGCCAAGAGCGAGCGTCTAGGACTTACGGTTCAGGAGTTATTCACAGAAACATGGTTCTGAACATGCTGCCAATTGCTCGCCTGGGAAACATGCAGAGAAGTCCAAGATAGTGTTTTTTAGACTGGCTGCCACGAGCTGAATCGAATGCAGCCAAGAGCGAGCGTCTAGGACTTACGGTTCAGGAGTTATTCACAGAAACATGGTTCTGAACATGCTGCCAATTGCTCGCCTGGGAAACATGCAGAGAAGTCCAAGATAGTGTTTTTTAGACTGGCTGCCACGAGCTGAATCGAATGCAGCCAAGAGCGAGCGTCTAGGACTTACGGTTCAGGAGTTATTCACAGAAACATGGTTCTTTTACTGCCAGCCGCGAAAGCGAAAATAACCAAGATCGAGCGTCTAGGATTTACTTGTCAATAACTCGCCTGGGAAACATCCAGAGAAGTCAAACACAGTGCTCCTATACTAATTGCCAGGCGCTGAGACGAATGCCGCCAAGATCGAGCGTCTAGGACTTACGGTTCAGGAGTTATTCACAGAAACATGGTTCTGAACATGCTGCCAATTTCTCGCCTGGGAAACATGCAGAGAAGTCCAAGATAGTGTTTTTTAGACTGGCTGCCACGAGCTGAATCGAATGCAGCCAAGAGCGAGCGTCTAGGACTTACGGTTCAGGAGTTATTCACAGAAACATGGTTCTGAACATGCTGCCAATTGCTCGCCTGGGAAACATGCAGAGAAGTCCAAGATAGTGTTTTTTAGACTGGCTGCCACGAGCTGAATCGAATGCAGCCAAGAGCGAGCGTCTAGGACTTACGGTTCAGGAGTTATTCACAGAAACATGGTTCTTTTACTGCCAGCCGCGAAAGCGAAAATAACCAAGATCGAGCGTCTAGGATTTACTTGTCAATAACTCGCCTGGGAAACATCCAGAGATGTCAAACACAGTGCTCCTATACTAATTGCCAGGCGCTGAGACGAATGCCGCCAAGATCGAGCGTCTAGGACTTACGGTTCAGGAGTTATTCACAGAAACATGGTTCTGAACATGCTGCCAATTTCTCGCCTGGGAAACATGCAGAGAAGTCCAAGATAGTGTTTTTTAGACTGGCTGCCACGAGCTGAATCGAATGCAGCCAAGAGCGAGCGTCTAGGACTTACGGTTCAGGAGTTATTCACAGAAACATGGTTCTGAACATGCTGCCAATTGCTCGCCTGGGAAACATGCAGAGAAGTCCAAGATAGTGTTTTTTAGACTGGCTGCCACGAGCTGAATCGAATGCAGCCAAGAGCGAGCGTCTAGGACTTACGGTTCAGGAGTTATTCACAGAAACATGGTTCTGAACATGCTGCCAATTTCTCGCCTGGGAAACATGCAGAGAAGTCCAAGATAGTGTTTTTTAGACTGGCTGCCACGAGCTGAATCGAATGCAGCCAAGAGCGAGCGTCTAGGACTTACGGTTCAGGAGTTATTCACAGAAACATGGTTCTGAACATGCTGCCAATTGCTCGCCTGGGAAACATGCAGAGAAGTCCAAGATAGTGTTTTTTAGACTGGCTGCCACGAGCTGAATCGAATGCAGCCAAGAGCGAGCGTCTAGGACTTACGGTTCAGGAGTTATTCACAGAAACATGGTTCTGAACATGCTGCCAATTTCTCGCCTGGGAAACATGCAGAGAAGTCCAAGATAGTGTTTTTTAGACTGGCTGCCACGAGCTGAATCGAATGCAGCCAAGAGCGAGCGTCTAGGACTTACGGTTCAGGAGTTATTCACAGAAACATGGTTCTTTTACTGCCAGCCGCGAAAGCGAAAATAACCAAGATCGAGCGTCTAGGATGTGATCGCAATTTGTGGTCACGTTACGCCTTGATCTCCATGCAGGTTCAAATCAGGTGGGGGGGGGGGCGAGCTGCTCGGAGAAGTAACAGATACACTGAGACGTTTCTCAAGGCAAAATACTTCTGACTTTATTTAACTGTAGTGGTCGCTTTTATAGCGTCAGAACAAAAACATTCCATAACATATGAGTCATCTGTATATTCAATAAAACCCATTGGTGGAACACAAGGTATTCCCTTTTATGCTTAGGGGGGTTGGTCAAGTGATTGACTGCCATCTGTTCGCAATTTCAAAAGAGACAGCAGAGCAGCTGCAAACTATTTCTTCTCTTACCCTTTCTAAAATACCCATTCTACTGTAACACATGCTCTCCTCTATAACATTTCACTCCTTGGGGCCCCAGATACATTATACATATATTTATTCCATAACAATCCCTCCTTTTGTGATTTTACCAACACCTAAATTCCAATGCTACTTCTATCTCCTGATAGCAAGGCTTCGATCCATTTCTTCACTTGATTCACACAGGTATGTAGGTGGGGTAATCTCACAACACTCTTTCATCATAATGTATAGGCCTCTGATTGAATGCTTCCCTTATTTTGCAAAATGTATAACAATTAAAACATGTAAGCAATATAAACAATATTATGAAACATATCAAGGGTTGGAATAACACATGCAGTATCTTAGTGGCAGTGGGGGAAAATCCTGTAAATATGTCATACCAGTGATGGGCACTGGCATCTTTTATTGCTGACGATAAATTTATTACTTCCTTAGCTGCTATTGTAGCCAATACTTTCACTTTACTTAGAGTTACATTATGGGCTGCTATCAATTTCTTTACGTCTTTAGACTTTTGTAACACTTGTTTTAACTCTTCCAGTGGCAAACTAAAATTTCCATAGGGCAAAGGTTCAGGTACCCATACAGTGGACATTATTTCTTCTAAAGTAGGCAGGAACACTATAGTTTGGTTCCCCCAAGTCAAATGCGTCACATTGTATAGACATCCTGAAAATGGTCCTATGAGATTAAACTGGCTAAGGGTCTGCTTGTCGTTAGTTATTAAGCATACATGCTGTGGACCTACTTCAATATAAACCTGTAGGTTAGCTTCTGGGATTATAGTGAGTGCGTATACATTATCCTGGTGCTGCATTAGACAGGGTTCATATATCCCTGACTGTTCATTACATACATATCCTTGCTCTGTTAATTGGCACAAATCTATATTCCTTGTCTTATTTTGAGAATCTATGTGTGTTCCTTTCATTTTTGGCATCCAATATTGTCCTAATAATGTCACCGGATCAATCATTACCATTGGCATAACAATAAATTTGCATAATAGAGTAGGATTTTTCACATTGAATGCTATTAGTCTTCCTGCGCACCATTTAGGTGTACACTCAGTATACTCAGGCTGTAACAATAACCACGTATCATTTCTCTCTCCTATGGGCAGAACGTCTGTCCATTGCCTAACATGACTACTAAACAATTTATTCTTAAAATTATTCATCTGTTCTTGTTGCCACATCGTTTTAAGCGTACATACTGTCCAATTTACAAAAGTTGATACATTCTGTAATGTTCTATATTCGGTTAGCATACTTTCATTAAAAACATTTAGAAACAGTTCATCTATAGCTAACCCTTTCTGTTGTATGGCAAAGGTAGTAGGTAACCATGACGCACCTATCCTTAATGCAGTAGATGTGTCGTCTCCCACTGAGTTTAATTTGTTCATAACTGTTTCTAACTGTATACCATTCAATACTCCTAATCCCGTTCCTGCCCCTCCTAATAGCGGGTCATACCATTCTCTTTTTTGTCTATGACAGCTGGGGGATTCAGGGAAGGAAATATTGAAGTGTACATTCTTTTTCTGCTGTTGGGTTACAGCGCTCTTACAAGTGTGTGGGATTCTTTCCAGACTTTGTACTGTTATATGTGGCTTAAAACTATCTCTTAAAATTGTTATCAAGAATACAAAATATATTCTATTTCTTATTTGGCTATTATTCATACATAATATCATCCCATCAGTTTATTTTATTACAATCGTAGAGTTGAGCCTCTCCTTGTTGCATCTTTCATAAGTCTTATTTATCATTTCATTTCTATTTTTACTGGTTGTATATTTCTATAGATACTGTAAATCTGGTTCATAACAACAAAACAACAGCCGTCTCTTCTTGTATGCTAATGTTGGCTGTTTTGTCTATGTGAAGGTACACAGTCCCTCCATGTGGTCCTTTTTTCCAAGTCCCTTCGGTTGTAGTCACATTTGTAGTATAACACGGGTCATTGGCCTTACAGGTGTAGTTACCCTGCTTTCTATCCACTGTGGCATTCGCCCACCCTGTCCTGAACTGTTCCAGTGATTCTGTACTGATTACGTGTACAGGAGTAGCAGTTCTGCCTTTTTGTATAAGAGCACACGCAACAACCGCCGCAACAACCGCAAAGATCTTCATTCTTCTGGCTGAAGAACCTTTTTACAATGACTGGCGTGAATCCAGCTTGCCTTTCCTTGTAGCTTCACTGAGGTGCTTGTAACGAGTAGGACTTGAAAAGGACCATCAAACCTTGGCTCAAGGCTCTTCCTCACGTGTCTTTTGACAACGACCCAATCTCCTGGTTCTAGCTTATACGTCAACTGAATCAGGACCTGGAATGGAAGCAAAGACTTGTGCATATACACCTTGGTCAATTGTTTGTTCAGCGTTTATACATAATCTGTTAGTCTACCATACTGCATTTGGAGCACCTGTGGAAAATAACATCCTAATCTGGGAGCCGACCCAAATAAGATCTCATATGGGCTGAGACCTGTTCTTTTTGTGGGCGTGTATCTTACTGAGAACAAGGCTAATGGTAGACACTCGGTCCATGGTTTCCCGGTTTCTACCATTGCTTTTTGGATTTTCAATTTGAGAGTCCCATTTAGTCTCTCAACCTTCCCACTACTTTGTGGATGGTATGGTGTATGTAGGGCTTGACTTATGCCTAGAGCTGACAACACATGGTTCATGATTTCACCCGTAAAATGAGTTCCTCTGTCGCTCTCGATCACCTCTGGAACTCCATATCTGCACACCACCTCGTTGATCAGTTTCTTTGCTGTGGCTACGGCTGTAGCTTTGGTTACTGGAAATGCTTCTGGCCATCCTGAAAAGAGATCAATACAAACAAGCACATACTCATAGGTACCGACTTTTGGTAATTGAATATAGTCTATCTGTAGTCTCTGGAACGGATAAATTGGTCTGGGTGTGTGCTTCTGTGGTACTTTTACAGTTCTTCCAATATTATGTGTTGCACAGATCATGCATCCTTGTGTAAAACTGCTGGCCATCACACTAAACCCTGGGGCATACCACACCTTGTTTACCAAGTCCATCATTGCCGTTTTTGATTGGTGAGTTGCTCCATGTGTTATTTGGGCCATCATTGGGAACATTGTCTTAGGCAGGCACAGTTTATTCTTACACTGCCAGAGGCCATCTTTTCGTAGCGTTGCTCCTTGGGCCGTCCACTTGTCTTTTCTTCTTTTGTTGCTTGTCCTTGAAGTTTTTGCAGTAGTTCCGGGCTTACAGCTGGTCTTGTTTCCTCTGGATCTTTTATCTGACATACGGCTGCTAACACGGGTAGCTTCTGTGCTGCTTGCTTTGCCGCTTCGTCTGCCGGGCATTTCCCCTTTTGTCTCTGGTGAACTCACCTTAGTGTGAGCTTTAATTTTTACTACTGCTACTTCTGTAGGTAACATCAGGGTCTCCATCAAGTATTTTACAAAGTCTGCATTCTTTACAGGTGTACCTGCAGAGGTCAAAAATTGTCTTGCCCTCCATATGGGGCCATAATCGTGTGCAATCCCAAAAGCATAACGAGAGTCAGTGTATATATTTGCTGTCTTTCCTTCTGCATGTTGGCATGCTGCTGCCAGGGCCTTAAGCTCCGCTTCTTGTGCTGAGCGGGA
>NW_027462252.1:0-39631 GCF_050947455.1 Rhinoderma darwinii
GAAGGAACAGGGAAATAATGTCGGTAATATGAAGGAACAGGGACATAATGCCAGTAATATGAAGGAACAGGGACATAATGCCAGTAATATGAAGGAACAGGGAAATAATGCCTGTAATATGAAGGAACAGGGACATAATGCCTGTAATATGAAGGAACAGGGACATAATGCCGGTAATATGAAGGAACAGGGAAATAATGCCTGTAATATGAAGGAACAGGGACATAATGCCTGTAATATGACGGAACAGGGACATAATGCAGGTAATATGAAGGAACAGGGACATAATGCCGGTAATATGAAGGAAAAGGGACATAATGCCTGTAATATGAAGGAACAGGGACATAATGCCGGTAATATGAAGGAACAGGGACATAATGCCTGTAATATGAAGGAACAGGGACATAATGCGGTAATATGAAGGAACAGGGACATAATGCCGGTAATATGAAGGAACGGGGATATAGTGCCTGTAATATGAAGGAAAAGGGACATAAGGCCTGCAATATGAAGTAACAGGGATATAATGCCGGTAATATGAAGGAGCAGGGACATAATGCCGGTAATATGAAGGAGCAGGGACATAATGCCGGTAATATGAAGGAACAGGGAAATAATGTCTGTAATATGTAGGAACAGGGACATCATGTCTGTAATATGAAGGAACAGGGACATAATGCCTGTAATATGCAGAAACAGCGACATAATGCCGGTAATATGATGGAACAGGGACATAATGCCTGTAATATGAAGGAACAGGGACATAATGCCGGTAATATGATGGAACAGGGACATAATGCCAGTAATATGAAGGAACAGGGACATAATGCCGGTAATATGATGGAACAGGGACATAATGCCAGTAATATGAAGGAACAGGGACATAATGCCTGTAATATGAAGGAACAGGGACATAATGCCGGTAATATGAAGGAACAGGGAAATAATGCCTGTAATATGAAGGAACAGGGACATAATGCCTGTAATATGACGGAACAGGGACATAATGCAGGTAATATGAAGAAACAGGGACATAATGCCGGTAATATGAAGGAAAAGGGACATAATGCCTGTACTATGAAGGAACAGGGACATAATGCCTGTAATATGAAGGAACAGGGACATAATGCAGTTAATATGAAGGAACAGGGAAATAATGCCTGTAATATGAAGGAACAGGGACATAATGCCTGTAATATGACGGAACAGGGACATAATGCAGGTAATATGAAGGAACAGGGACATAATGCCGGTAATATGAAGGAACAGGGACATAATGCCTGTAATATGACGGAACAGGGACATAATGCAGGTAATATGAAGGAACAGGGACATAATGCCGGTAATATGAAGGAACAGGGACATAATGCCGGTAATATGAAGGAACGGGGGATATAGTGCCTGTAATATGAAGGAAAAGGGACATAAGGCCTGCAATATGAAGTAACAGGGATATAATGCCGGTAATATGAAGGAACAGGGACATAATGCCGGTAATATGAGGGAACAGGGACATAATGCCTGTAATATGACGGAACAGGGACATAATGCAGGTAATATGAAGGAACAGGGACATAATGCCGGTAATATGAAGGAACAGGCGCTTTATGCCGGTAATATGAAGGAACAGGGACATAATGCCGGTAATATGATGGAACAGGGAAATAGTGTCTGTAATATTTAGGAACAGGGACATCATGTCTGTAATATGAAGGAACAGGGACATAATGCCTGTAATATGAAGGAACAGCGACATAATGCCGGTAATATGAAGGAACAGGGACATAATGCCTGTAATATGAAGGAACAGGGACATAATGCCGGTAATATGATGGAACAGTGACATAATGCCTGTAATATGAAGGAACAGGGACATAATGCCGGAAATATGAAGGAACAGGGAAATAATGCCTGTAATAGGAAGGAACAGGGACATAATGCCTGTAATATGACGGAACAGGGACATAATGCAGGTAATATGAAGGAACAGGGACATAATGCCGGTAATATGAAGGAAAAGGGACATAATGCCTGTAATATGACGGAACAGGGACATAATGCCGGTAATATGAAGGAACAGGGACATAATACCTGTAATATGAAGGAACAGGGACATAATGCCTGTAATATGAAGGAACAGGGACATCATTCCTGTAATATGAAGGAACAGGGACATAATGCCTGTAATATGAAGGAACAGGGACATAATGCCGGTAATATGAAGGAACAGGGACATAATGCCTGTAATATGAAGGAACAGGGACATAATGCTGGTAATATGAAGGAACAGGGACATAATGCGGTAATATGAATGAACAGGGAAATAATGCCGGTAATATGAAGGAACTAGGACATAATGCCGGTAATATGAAGGAACGGGGATATAATGCCGGTAATATGAAGGAACAGGGATATAATGGCTGTAATATGAAGGAACAGGGACATAATGCCGGTAATATGAAGGAACAGGGACATAATGCCTGTAATATGAAGGAACAGGCGCTTTATGCCGGTAATATGAAGGAACAGGGACATCATGTCTTTAATATGAAGGAACAGGGACATAATGCCTGTAATATGAAGGAACAGCGACATAATGCCGGTAATATGAAGGAACAGGGACATAATGCCTGTAATATGAAGGAACAGGGACATAATGCCGGTAATATGATGGAACAGGGACATAATGCCGGTAATATGAAGGAAAAGGGACATAAGGCCTGTAATATGAAGGAACAGAGACTTAATGCCGGTAATATGAAGGAAAAGGGACATAATGCCAGTAATATGAAGGAACAGGGAAATAATGCCTGTAATATGAAGGAACAGGGACATAATGCCTGTAATATGAAGGAACAGGGACATAATGCCTGTAATATGAAGGAACAGGGACATAATGCCGGTAATATGAAGGAACAGGGACATAATGCCTGTAATATGAAGGAACAGGGACATAATGCCGGTAATATGATGGAACAGGGACATAATGCCAGTAATATGAAGGAACAGGGACATAATGCCTGTAATATGAAGGAACAGGGACATAATGCCGGTAATATGAAGGAACAGGGAAATATTGCCTGTAATATGAAGGAACAGGGACATAATGCCTGTAATATGACGGAACAGGGACATAATGCAGGTAATATGAAGGAACAGGGACATAATGCCGGTAATATGAAGGAACAGAGACATAATTCCTGTAATATGAAGGAACAGGGACATAATGCCGGTAATATGAAGGAACAGGGACATAATGCCGGTAATATGAAGGAGCAGGGACATAATGCCGGTAATATGAAGGAGCAGGGACATAATGCCGGTAATATGAAGGAAAAGGGACATAAGGCCTGCAATAAGAAGTAACAGGGATATAATGCCGGTAATATGAAGGAGAAGGGACATAATGCCGGTAATATGAAGGAGCAGGGACATAATGCCGGTAATATGAAGGAGCAGGGACATAATGCCGGTAATATGAAGGAACAGGGACATAATGCCTGTAATATGAAAGAACAGGGACATAATGCCGGTAATATGAAGGAACAGGGACATAATGCCGGTAATATGAAGGAACGGGGACATAATGGCAGTAATATGAAGGAACAGGGAAATAATGCCGGTAATATGAAGGAACAGGGACATCATTCCTGTAATATGAAGGAACAGGGACATAATGCCGGTAATATGAAGGAACAGGGACATAATGCGGTAATATGAATGAACAGGAAAATAATGCCGGTAATATGATGGAACAGGGACATAATGCCAGTAATATGAAGGATCAGGGACATAATGTCTGTAATATGTAGGAACAGGGACATCATGTCTGTAATATGAAGGAACAGGGACATAATGCCTGTAATATGAAGGAACAGCGACATAATGCCTATAATATGAAGGAACAGGGACATAATGCCGGTAATATGATGGAACAGGGACATAATGCCTGTAATATGAAGGAACAGGGACATAATGGCGGTAATATGATGGAACAGGGACATAATGGCAGTAATATGAAGGAACAGGGACATAATGCCTGTAATATGAAGGAACAGGGACATAATGCCGGTAATATGAAGGAACAGGGAAATAATGCCTGTAATATGAAGAAACAGGGACATAATGCCTGTAATATGAAGGAACAGGGACATAATGCAGGTAATATGAAGGAACAGGGACATAATGCCGGTAATATGAAGGAAAAGGGACATCATGCCTGTAATATGAAGGAACAGGGACATAATGCCGGTAATATGATGGAACGGGGACATAATGCCTGTAATATGACGGAACAGGGACATAATGCAGGTAATATGAAGGAACAGGGACATAATGCCGATAATATGAAGGAAAAGGGACATCATGCCTGTAATATGAAGGAACAGGGACATAATGCCGGTAATATGAAGGAAAAGGGACATAATGGCGGTAATATGAAGGAAAAGGGACATAAGGCCTGTAATATGAAGGAACAGGGACATAATGCCGGTAATATGAAGGAAAAGGGACATAATGCCTATAATATGAAGGAACAGGGACATAATGCCGGTAATATGAAGGAACAGGGACATAATCCCTGTAATATGAAGGAACAGGGACATAATGCCTGTAATATGAAGGAACAGGGACATAATGCCTGTAATATGAAGGAACAGCGACATAATGCCGGTAATATGAAGGAACAGAGACATAATGCCTGTAATATGAAGGAACAGGGACATAATGCCGGTAATATGATGGAACAGGGACATAATGCCTGTAATATGAAGGAACAGAGACATAATGCCTGTAATATGAAGGAACAGAGACATAATGCCTGTAATATGAAGGAACAGAGACATAATGCCGGTAATATGAAGGAACAGAGACATAATGCCTGTAATATGAAGGAACAGGGACATAATGCCGGTAATATGATGGAACAGGGACATAATGGCGGTAATATGATGGAACAGAGACATAATGGCGGTAATATGAAGGAACAGAGACATAATGCCGGTAATATGAAGGAACAGAGACATAATGCCGGTAACCTGAAGGAACAGAGACATAATGCCTGTAATATGAAGGAACAGGGACATAATGCCGGTAATATGATGGAACAGGGACATAATGCCTGTAATATGAAGGAACAGGGACATAATGGCGGTAATATGATGGAACAGGGACATAATGCCAGTAATATGAAGGAACAGGGACATAATGCCTGTAATATGAAGGAACAGGGACATAATGCCGGTAATATGAAGGAACAGGGAAATAATGCCTGTAATATGAAGGAACAGGGACATAATGCCTGTAATATGACGGAACAGGGACATAATGCAGGTAATATGAAGGAACAGGGACATAATGCTGGTAATATGAAGGAACAGAGACATAATTCCTGTAATATGAAGGAACAGGGACATAATGCCGGTAATATGAAGGAACAGGGACATAATGGCGGTAATATGAAGGAACGGGGATATAGTGCCTGTAATATGAAGGAAAAGGGACATAAGGCCTGCAATATGAAGTAACAGGGATATAATGCCGGTAATATGAAGGAGCAGGGACATAATGCCGGTAATATGAAGGAACAGAGACATAATGCCTGTAATATGAAGGAACAGGGACATAATGCCGGTAATATGATGGAACAGGGACATAATGGCGGTAATATGATGGAACAGAGACATAATGGCGGTAATATGAAGGAACAGAGACATAATGCCGGTAATATGAAGGAACAGAGACATAATGCCGGTAATCTGAAGGAACAGAGACATAATGCCTGTAATATGAAGGAACAGGGACATAATGCCGGTAATATGATGGAACAGGGACATAATGCCTGTAATATGAAGGAACAGGGACATAATGGCGGTAATATGATGGAACAGGGACATAATGCCAGTAATATGAAGGAACAGGGACATAATGCCTGTAATATGAAGGAACAGGGACATAATGCCGGTAATATGAAGGAACAGGGAAATAATGCCTGTAATATGAAGGAACAGGGACATAATGCCTGTAATATGACGGAACAGGGACATAATGCAGGTAATATGAAGGAACAGGGACATAATGCTGGTAATATGAAGGAACAGAGACATAATTCCTGTAATATGAAGGAACAGGGACATAATGCCGGTAATATGAAGGAACAGGGACATAATGGCGGTAATATGAAGGAACGGGGATATAGTGCCTGTAATATGAAGGAAAAGGGACATAAGGCCTGCAATATGAAGTAACAGGGATATAATGCCGGTAATATGAAGGAGCAGGGACATAATGCCGGTAATATGAAGGAGCAGGAACATAATTCCGGTAATATGAAGGAGCAGGGACATAATGTTGGTAATATGAAGGAACAGGGACATAATGCCTGTAATATGAAAGAACAGGGACATAATGCCGGTAATATGAAGGAACAGGGACATAATGCCGGTAATATGAAGGAACGGGAATATAGTGCCTGTAATATGAAGGAACAGGGACATAATGCCGGTAATATGAAGGAACAGGGACATAATGCCTGTAATATGAAGGAACAGGGACATAATGCCTGTAATATGAAGGAACAGGGACATCATTCCTGTAATATGAAGGAACAGGGACATAATGCTGGTAATATGAAGGAACAGAGACATAATGCCTGTAATATGAAGGAACAGGGACATAATGCTGGTAATATGAAGGAACAGAGACATAATTCCTGTAATATGAAGGAACAGGGACATAATGCCGGTAATATGAAGGAACAGGGACATAATGCGGTAATATGAAGGAACAGGGACATAATGCATGTAATATGAAGGAACAGGGAAATAATGCCGGTAATATGAGGGAACAGGGACATAATGCCGGTAATATGAAGGAACGGGGATATAATGCCTGTAATATGAAGGAACAGGGACATAAGGCCTGCAATATGAAGTAACAGGGATATAATGCCGGTAATATGAAGGAGCAGGGACATAATGCCGGTAATATGAAGGAGCAGGGACATAATGCCGGTAATATGAAGGAGCAGGGACATAATGCCGGTAATATGAAGGAACAGGGAAATAATGACGGTAATATGAAGGAACGGGAATATAGTGCCTGTAATATGAAGGAACAGGGACATAATGCCTGTAATATGAAGGAACAGGGACATAATGCCTTTAATATGAAGGAACAGGCGCTTTATGCCGGTAATATGAAGGAACAGGGACATAATGCCGGTAATATGATGGAACAGGGAAATAATGTCTGTAATATGAAGGAACAGGGACATAATGCCGGTAATATGAAGGAACAGGGACATAATGCCTGTAATATGAAGGAACAGGGAATATAATGCCTGTAATATGAAGGAATAGGACATAATGCCTGTAATATGAAGGAACAGCGACATAATGCCTGTAATATGAAGGAACAGGGACATAATGCCTGTAATATGAAGGAACAGGGACATAATGGCGGTAATATGATGGAACAGGGACATAATACCTGTAATATGAAGGAACAGGGACATAATGCCGGTAATATGATGGAACAGGGACATAATGCCAGTAATATGAAGGAACAGGGACATAATGCCTGTAATATGAAGGAACAGCGACATAATGCCTGTAATATGAAGGAACAGGGACATAATGCCTGTAATATGAAGGAACAGGGACATAATGCCGGTAATATGATGGAACAGGGAAATAATGTCTGTAATATGAAGGAACAGGGACATAATGCCGGTAATATGAAGGAACAGGGACATAATGCCTGTAATATGAAGGAACAGGGAATATAATGCCTGTAATATGAAGGAATAGGACATAATGCCTGTAATATGAAGGAACAGCGACATAATGCCTGTAATATGAAGGAACAGGGACATAATGCCTGTAATATGAAGGAACAGGGACATAATGGCGGTAATATGATGGAACAGGGACATAATACCTGTAATATGAAGGAACAGGGACATAATGCCGGTAATATGATGGAACAGGGACATAATGCCAGTAATATGAAGGAACAGGGACATAATGCCTGTAATATGAAGGAACAGGGACATAATGCAGGTAATATGAAGGAACAGGGAAATAATGCCGGTAATATGAAGGAAAAGGGAAATAATTCCTGTAATATGAAGGAACAGGGACATAATGCCGGTAATATGAAGGAACAGGGACATAATGCCGGTAATATGAAGGAACGGGGATATAGTGCCTGTAATATGAAGGAAAAGGGACATAAGGCCTGCAATAAGAAGTAACAGGGATATAATGCCGGTAATATGAATGAGCAGGGACATAATGCCGGTAATATGAAGGAGCAGGGACATAATGCCGGTAAAATGAAGGAACAGGGACATAATGCCTGTAATATGAAAGAACAGGGACATAATGCCGGTAATATGAAGGAACAGGGACATAATGCCGGTAATATGAAGGAACAGGAATATAGTGCCTGTAATATGAAGGAACAGGGACATAATGGCAGTAATATGAAGGAACAGGGAAATAATGCCGGTAATATGAAGGAACAGGGACATCATTCCTGTAATATGAAGGAACAGGGACATAATGCCGGTAATATGAATGAACAGGGAAATAATGCCGGTAATATGATGGAACAGGGACATAATGCCAGTAATATGAAGGATCAGGGACATAATGTCTGTAATATGTAGGAACAGGGACATCATGTCTGTAATATGAAGGAACAGGGACATAATGCCTGTAATATGAAGGAACAGCGACATAATGCCTGTAATATGAAGGAACAGGGACATAATGCCGGTAATATGATGGAACAGGGACATAATGCCTGTAATATGAAGGAACAGGGACATAATGCCGGTAATATGATGGAACAGGGACATAATGCCAGTAATATGAAGGAAAAGGGACATAATGCCGGTAATATGAAGGAAAAGGGACATAAGGCCTGTAATATGAAGGAACAGGGACATAATGCCGGTAATATGAAGGAAAAGGGACATAATGCCTGTAATATGAAGGAACAGGGACATAATGCCGGTAATATGAAGGAAAAGGGACATAATGCCGGTAATATGAAGGAACAGGGACATAATGCCTGTAGTATGACGGAACAGGGACATAATGCAGGTAATATGAAGGAACAGGGACATAATGCTGGTAATATGAAGGAACAGGGACATAATGCCGGTAATATGAAGGAACAGGGACATAATGCCGGTAATATGAAGGAACGGGGATATAGTGCCTGTAATATGAAGGAAAAGGGACATAAGGCCTGCAATATGAAGTAACAGGGATATAATGCCGGTAATATGAAGGAGCAGGGACATAATGCCGGTAATATGAAGGAGCAGGGACATAATGCCGGTAATATGAAGGAGCAGGGACATAATGCCGGTAATATGAAGGAACAGGGACATAATGCCTGTAATATGAAAGAACAGGGACATAATGCCGGTAATATGAAGGAACAGGGACATAATGCCGGTAATATGAAGGAACGGGAATATAGTGTCTGTAATATGAAGGAACAGGGACATAATGGCAGTAATATGAAGGAACAGGGAAATAATGCCTGTAATATGAAGGAACAGGGACATAATGCCTGTAATATGACGGAACAGGGACATAATGCAGGTAATATGAAGGAACAGGGACATAATGCCGGTAATATGAAGGAAAAGGGACATAATGCCTGTAATATGAAGGAACAGGGACATAATGGCAGTAATGTGAAGGAACAGGGACATAATGCCTGTAATATGAAGGAACAGGGACATAATGCCGGTAATATGAAGGAACAGGGAAATAATGCCGGTAATATGAAGGAACAGGGACATAATGCCTGTAATATGAAAGAACAGGGACATAATGCCGGTAATATGAAGGAACAGGGACATAATGCCGGTAATATGAAGGAACGGGAATATAGTGCCTGTAATATGAAGGAACAGGGACATAATGGCAGTAATATGAAGGAACAGGGAAATAATGCCTGTAATATGAAGGAACAGGGACATAATGCCGGTAATATGAAGGAACAGGGACATAATGCCTGTAATATGAAGGAACAGGGAAATAATGCCTGTAATATGAAGGAACAGGGACATAATGCCGGTAATATGAAGGAACAGGGATATAATGCCGGTAATATGAAGGAACAGGGACATAATGCCGGTAATATGAAGGAACAGGCGCTTTATGCCGATAATATGAAGGAACAGGGACATAATGCCGGTAATATGATGGAACAGGGAAATAATGTCTGTAATATGTAGGAACAGGGACATCATGTCTGTAATATGAAGGAACAGGGACATAATGCCTGTAATATGAAGGAACAGGGACATAATGCCTGTAATATGATGGAACAGGGAAATAATGTCTGTAATATGTAGGAACAGGGACATCATGTCTGTAATATGAAGGAACAGGGACATAATGCCGGTAATATGAAGGAACAGAGACATAATGCCTGTAATATGAAGGAACAGGGACATAATGCCGGTAATATGATGGAACAGGGACATAATGCCTGTAATATGAAGGAACAGGGACATAATGCCTGTAATATGAAGGAACAGGGACATAATGCTGGTAATATGAAGGAACAGGGACATAATTCCTGTAATATGAAGGAACAGGGACATAATGCCTGTAATATGAAGGAACAGGGACATAATGCCGGTAATATGAAGGAACAGGGAAATAATGCCTGTAATATGAAGGAACAGGGACATAATGCCTGTAATATGACGGAACAGGGACATAATGCAGGTAATATGAAGGAACAGGGACATAATGCTGGTAATATGAACGAACAGAGACATAATTCCTGTAATATGAAGGAACAGGGACATAATGCCGGTAATATGAAGGAACAGGGACATAATGCCGGTAATATGAAGGAACGGGGATATAGTGCCTGTAATATGAAGGAAAAGGGACATAAGGCCTGCAATATGAAGTAACAGGGATATAATGCCGGTAATATGAAGGAGCAGGGACATAATGCCGGTAATATGAAGGAGCAGGGACATAATGCCGGTAATATGAAGGAGCAGGGACATAATGCCGGTAATATGAAGGAACAGGGACATAATGCCGGTAATATGAAGGAACAGGGAAATAATGCCGGTAATATGAAAGAACAGGGACATAATGCCTGTAATATGACGGAACAGGGACATAATGCAGGTAATATGAAGGAACAGGGACATAATGCCGGTAATATGAAGGAACAGGGACATAATGCCAGTGATATGAAGGAACAGGGAAATAATGCCGGTAATATGAAGGAACAGGGACATAATGCCGGTAATATGAAGGAACAGGGAAATAATGCCGGTAATATGAAGGAACAGGGACATAATGCCTGTAATATGAAAGAACAGGGACATAATGCCGGTAATATGAAGGAACAGGGACATAATGCCGGTAATATGAAGGAACGGGAATATAGTGCCTGTAATATGAAGGAACAGGGACATAATGGCAGTAATATGAAGGAACAGGGAAATAATGCCTGTAATATGAAGGAACAGGGACATAATGCCGGTAATATGAAGGAACAGGGATATAATGCCGGTAATATGAAGGAACAGGGACATAATGCCGGTAATATGAAGGAACGGGAATATAGTGCCTGTAATATGAAGGAACAGGGACATAATGCCTGTAATATGAAGGAACAGGGACATAATGCCTTTAATATGAAGGAACAGGCGCTTTATGCCGGTAATATGAAGGAACAGGGACATAATGCCGGTAATATGATGGAACAGGGAAATAATGTCTGTAATATGAAGGAACAGGGACATAATGCCGGTAATATGAAGGAACAGGGACATAATGCCTGTAATATGAAGGAACAGGGAATATAATGCCTGTAATATGAAGGAATAGGACATAATGCCTGTAATATGAAGGAACAGCGACATAATGCCTGTAATATGAAGGAACAGGGACATAATGCCTGTAATATGAAGGAACAGGGACATAATGGCGGTAATATGATGGAACAGGGACATAATACCTGTAATATGAAGGAACAGGGACATAATGCCGGTAATATGATGGAACAGGGACATAATGCCAGTAATATGAAGGAACAGGGACATAATGCCTGTAATATGAAGGAACAGCGACATAATGCCTGTAATATGAAGGAACAGGGACATAATGCCTGTAATATGAAGGAACAGGGACATAATGCCGGTAATATGATGGAACAGGGAAATAATGTCTGTAATATGAAGGAACAGGGACATAATGCCGGTAATATGAAGGAACAGGGACATAATGCCTGTAATATGAAGGAACAGGGAATATAATGCCTGTAATATGAAGGAATAGGACATAATGCCTGTAATATGAAGGAACAGCGACATAATGCCTGTAATATGAAGGAACAGGGACATAATGCCTGTAATATGAAGGAACAGGGACATAATGGCGGTAATATGATGGAACAGGGACATAATACCTGTAATATGAAGGAACAGGGACATAATGCCGGTAATATGATGGAACAGGGACATAATGCCAGTAATATGAAGGAACAGGGACATAATGCCTGTAATATGAAGGAACAGGGACATAATGCAGGTAATATGAAGGAACAGGGAAATAATGCCGGTAATATGAAGGAAAAGGGAAATAATTCCTGTAATATGAAGGAACAGGGACATAATGCCGGTAATATGAAGGAACAGGGACATAATGCCGGTAATATGAAGGAACGGGGATATAGTGCCTGTAATATGAAGGAAAAGGGACATAAGGCCTGCAATAAGAAGTAACAGGGATATAATGCCGGTAATATGAATGAGCAGGGACATAATGCCGGTAATATGAAGGAGCAGGGACATAATGCCGGTAAAATGAAGGAACAGGGACATAATGCCTGTAATATGAAAGAACAGGGACATAATGCCGGTAATATGAAGGAACAGGGACATAATGCCGGTAATATGAAGGAACAGGAATATAGTGCCTGTAATATGAAGGAACAGGGACATAATGGCAGTAATATGAAGGAACAGGGAAATAATGCCGGTAATATGAAGGAACAGGGACATCATTCCTGTAATATGAAGGAACAGGGACATAATGCCGGTAATATGAATGAACAGGGAAATAATGCCGGTAATATGATGGAACAGGGACATAATGCCAGTAATATGAAGGATCAGGGACATAATGTCTGTAATATGTAGGAACAGGGACATCATGTCTGTAATATGAAGGAACAGGGACATAATGCCTGTAATATGAAGGAACAGCGACAAAATGCCTGTAATATGAAGGAACAGGGACATAATGCCGGTAATATGATGGAACAGGGACATAATGCCTGTAATATGAAGGAACAGGGACATAATGCCGGTAATATGATGGAACAGGGACATAATGCCAGTAATATGAAGGAAAAGGGACATAATGCCGGTAATATGAAGGAAAAGGGACATAAGGCCTGTAATATGAAGGAACAGGGACATAATGCCGGTAATATGAAGGAAAAGGGACATAATGCCTGTAATATGAAGGAACAGGGACATAATGCCGGTAATATGAAGGAAAAGGGACATAATGCCGGTAATATGAAGGAACAGGGACATAATGCCTGTAGTATGACGGAACAGGGACATAATGCAGGTAATATGAAGGAACAGGGACATAATGCTGGTAATATGAAGGAACGGGGATATAGTGCCTGTAATATGAAGGAAAAGGGACATAAGGCCTGCAATATGAAGTAACAGGGATATAATGCCGGTAATATGAAGGAGCAGGGACATAATGCCGGTAATATGAAGGAGCAGGGACATAATGCCGGTAATATGAAGGAGCAGGGACATAATGCCGGTAATATGAAGGAACAGGGACATAATGCCTGTAATATGAAAGAACAGGGACATAATGCCGGTAATATGAAGGAACAGGGACATAATGCCGGTAATATGAAGGAACGGGAATATAGTGTCTGTAATATGAAGGAACAGGGACATAATGGCAGTAATATGAAGGAACAGGGAAATAATGCCTGTAATATGAAGGAACAGGGACATAATGCCTGTAATATGACGGAACAGGGACATAATGCAGGTAATATGAAGGAACAGGGACATAATGCCGGTAATATGAAGGAAAAGGGACATAATGCCTGTAATATGAAGGAACAGGGACATAATGGCAGTAATGTGAAGGAACAGGGACATAATGCCTGTAATATGAAGGAACAGGGACATAATGCCGGTAATATGAAGGAACAGGGAAATAATGCCGGTAATATGAAGGAACAGGGACATAATGCCTGTAATATGAAAGAACAGGGACATAATGCCGGTAATATGAAGGAACAGGGACATAATGCCGGTAATATGAAGGAACGGGAATATAGTGCCTGTAATATGAAGGAACAGGGACATAATGGCAGTAATATGAAGGAACAGGGAAATAATGCCTGTAATATGAAGGAACAGGGACATAATGCCGGTAATATGAAGGAACAGGGACATAATGCCTGTAATATGAAGGAACAGGGAAATAATGCCTGTAATATGAAGGAACAGGGACATAATGCCGGTAATATGAAGGAACAGGGATATAATGCCGGTAATATGAAGGAACAGGGACATAATGCCGGTAATATGAAGGAACAGGCGCTTTATGCCGATAATATGAAGGAACAGGGACATAATGCCGGTAATATGATGGAACAGGGAAATAATGTCTGTAATATGTAGGAACAGGGACATCATGTCTGTAATATGAAGGAACAGGGACATAATGCCTGTAATATGAAGGAACAGGGACATAATGCCTGTAATATGATGGAACAGGGAAATAATGTCTGTAATATGTAGGAACAGGGACATCATGTCTGTAATATGAAGGAACAGGGACATAATGCCGGTAATATGAAGGAACAGAGACATAATGCCTGTAATATGAAGGAACAGGGACATAATGCCGGTAATATGATGGAACAGGGACATAATGCCTGTAATATGAAGGAACAGGGACATAATGCCTGTAATATGAAGGAACAGGGACATAATGCTGGTAATATGAAGGAACAGGGACATAATTCCTGTAATATGAAGGAACAGGGACATAATGCCTGTAATATGAAGGAACAGGGACATAATGCCGGTAATATGAAGGAACAGGGAAATAATGCCTGTAATATGAAGGAACAGGGACATAATGCCTGTAATATGACGGAACAGGGACATAATGCAGGTAATATGAAGGAACAGGGACATAATGCTGGTAATATGAACGAACAGAGACATAATTCCTGTAATATGAAGGAACAGGGACATAATGCCGGTAATATGAAGGAACAGGGACATAATGCCGGTAATATGAAGGAACGGGGATATAGTGCCTGTAATATGAAGGAAAAGGGACATAAGGCCTGCAATATGAAGTAACAGGGATATAATGCCGGTAATATGAAGGAGCAGGGACATAATGCCGGTAATATGAAGGAGCAGGGACATAATGCCGGTAATATGAAGGAGCAGGGACATAATGCCGGTAATATGAAGGAACAGGGACATAATGCCGGTAATATGAAGGAACAGGGAAATAATGCCGGTAATATGAAAGAACAGGGACATAATGCCTGTAATATGACGGAACAGGGACATAATGCAGGTAATATGAAGGAACAGGGACATAATGCCGGTAATATGAAGGAACAGGGACATAATGCCAGTGATATGAAGGAACAGGGAAATAATGCCGGTAATATGAAGGAACAGGGACATAATGCCGGTAATATGAAGGAACAGGGAAATAATGCCGGTAATATGAAGGAACAGGGACATAATGCCTGTAATATGAAAGAACAGGGACATAATGCCGGTAATATGAAGGAACAGGGACATAATGCCGGTAATATGAAGGAACGGGAATATAGTGCCTGTAATATGAAGGAACAGGGACATAATGGCAGTAATATGAAGGAACAGGGAAATAATGCCTGTAATATGAAGGAACAGGGACATAATGCCGGTAATATGAAGGAACAGGGATATAATGCCGGTAATATGAAGGAACAGGGACATAATGCCGGTAATATGAAGGAACGGGAATATAGTGCCTGTAATATGAAGGAACAGGGACATAATGCCTGTAATATGAAGGAACAGGGACATAATGCCTTTAATATGAAGGAACAGGCGCTTTATGCCGGTAATATGAAGGAACAGGGACATAATGCCGGTAATATGATGGAACAGGGAAATAATGTCTGTAATATGAAGGAACAGGGACATAATGCCGGTAATATGAAGGAACAGGGACATAATGCCTGTAATATGAAGGAACAGGGAATATAATGCCTGTAATATGAAGGAATAGGACATAATGCCTGTAATATGAAGGAACAGCGACATAATGCCTGTAATATGAAGGAACAGGGACATAATGCCTGTAATATGAAGGAACAGGGACATAATGGCGGTAATATGATGGAACAGGGACATAATACCTGTAATATGAAGGAACAGGGACATAATGCCGGTAATATGATGGAACAGGGACATAATGCCAGTAATATGAAGGAACAGGGACATAATGCCTGTAATATGAAGGAACAGCGACATAATGCCTGTAATATGAAGGAACAGGGACATAATGCCTGTAATATGAAGGAACAGGGACATAATGCCGGTAATATGATGGAACAGGGAAATAATGTCTGTAATATGAAGGAACAGGGACATAATGCCGGTAATATGAAGGAACAGGGACATAATGCCTGTAATATGAAGGAACAGGGAATATAATGCCTGTAATATGAAGGAATAGGACATAATGCCTGTAATATGAAGGAACAGCGACATAATGCCTGTAATATGAAGGAACAGGGACATAATGCCTGTAATATGAAGGAACAGGGACATAATGGCGGTAATATGATGGAACAGGGACATAATACCTGTAATATGAAGGAACAGGGACATAATGCCGGTAATATGATGGAACAGGGACATAATGCCAGTAATATGAAGGAACAGGGACATAATGCCTGTAATATGAAGGAACAGGGACATAATGCAGGTAATATGAAGGAACAGGGAAATAATGCCGGTAATATGAAGGAAAAGGGAAATAATTCCTGTAATATGAAGGAACAGGGACATAATGCCGGTAATATGAAGGAACAGGGACATAATGCCGGTAATATGAAGGAACGGGGATATAGTGCCTGTAATATGAAGGAAAAGGGACATAAGGCCTGCAATAAGAAGTAACAGGGATATAATGCCGGTAATATGAATGAGCAGGGACATAATGCCGGTAATATGAAGGAGCAGGGACATAATGCCGGTAAAATGAAGGAACAGGGACATAATGCCTGTAATATGAAAGAACAGGGACATAATGCCGGTAATATGAAGGAACAGGGACATAATGCCGGTAATATGAAGGAACAGGAATATAGTGCCTGTAATATGAAGGAACAGGGACATAATGGCAGTAATATGAAGGAACAGGGAAATAATGCCGGTAATATGAAGGAACAGGGACATCATTCCTGTAATATGAAGGAACAGGGACATAATGCCGGTAATATGAATGAACAGGGAAATAATGCCGGTAATATGATGGAACAGGGACATAATGCCAGTAATATGAAGGATCAGGGACATAATGTCTGTAATATGTAGGAACAGGGACATCATGTCTGTAATATGAAGGAACAGGGACATAATGCCTGTAATATGAAGGAACAGCGACATAATGCCTGTAATATGAAGGAACAGGGACATAATGCCGGTAATATGATGGAACAGGGACATAATGCCTGTAATATGAAGGAACAGGGACATAATGCCGGTAATATGATGGAACAGGGACATAATGCCAGTAATATGAAGGAAAAGGGACATAATGCCGGTAATATGAAGGAAAAGGGACATAAGGCCTGTAATATGAAGGAACAGGGACATAATGCCGGTAATATGAAGGAAAAGGGACATAATGCCTGTAATATGAAGGAACAGGGACATAATGCCGGTAATATGAAGGAAAAGGGACATAATGCCGGTAATATGAAGGAAAAGGGACATAAGGCCTGTAATATGAAGGAACAGGGACATAATGCCGGTAATATGAAGAAACAGGGACATAATGCCTGTAATATGAAGGAACAGGGACATAATGCCTGTAATATGAAGGAACAGGGACATCATTCCTGTAATATGAAGGAACAGGGACATAATGCTGGTAATATGAAGGAACAGAGACATAATTCCTGTAATATGAAGGAACAGGGACATAATGCCGGTAATATGAAGGAACAGGGACATAATGCGGTAATTTTAAGGAACAGGGACATAATGCATGTAATATGAAGGAACAGGGAAATAATGCCGGTAATATGAAGGAACAGGGACATAATGCCGGTAATATGAAGGAACGGGGATATAGTGCCTGTAATATGAAGGAAAAGGGACATAAGGCCTGCAATATGAAGGAACAGGGATATAATGCCGGTAATATGAAGGAACAGGGACATAATGCCGGTAATATGAAGGAACGGGAATATAGTGCCTGTAATATGAAGGAACAGGGACATAATGCCAGTGATATGAAGGAACAGGGAAATAATGCCGGTAATATGAAGGAACAGGGATATAATGCCTGTAATATGAAGGAACAGGGACATAATGCCGGTAATATGAAGGAACAGGGACATAATGCGGTAATATGAATGAACAGGGAAATAATGCCGGTAATATGATGGAACAGGGACATAATGCCAGTAATATGAAGGATCAGGGACATAATGTCTGTAATATGTAGGAACAGGGACATCATGTCTGTAATATGAAGGAACAGGGACATAATGCCTGTAATATGAAGGAACAGCGACATAATGCCTGTAATATGAAGGAACAGGGACATAATGCCGGTAATATGATGGAACAGGGACATAATGCCTGTAATATGAAGGAACAGGGACATAATGCCGGTAATATGATGGAACAGGGACATAATGCCAGTAATATGAAGGAACAGGGACATAATGCCGGTAATATGAAGGAACAGGGAAATAATGCCTGTAATATGAAGAAACAGGGACATAATGCCTGTAATATGACGGAACAGGGACATAATGCCGGTAATATGAAGGAAAAGGGACATCATGCCTGTAATATGAAGGAACAGGGACATAATGCCGGTAATATGAAGGAAAAGGGACATAATGCCGGTAATATGAAGGAAAAGGGACATAAGGCCTGTAATATGAAGGAACAGGGACATAATGCCGGTAATATGAAGGAAAAGGGACATAATGCCTGTAATATGAAGGAACAGGGACATAATGCCGGTAATATGAAGGAACAGGGACATAATGCCTGTAATATGAAGGAACAGGGACATAATGCCTGTAATATGAAGGAACAGGGACATCATTCCTGTAATATGAAGGAACAGGGACATAATGCTGGTAATATGAAGGAACAGAGACATAATTCCTGTAATATGAAGGAACAGGGACATAATGCCGGTAATATGAAGGAACAGGGACATAATGCGGTAATAGGAAGGAACAGAGACATAATGCCGGTAATATGAAGGAACGGGGATATAGTGCCTGTAATATGAAGGAAAAGGGACATAAGGCCTGCAATATGAAGGAACAGGGATATAATGCCGGTAATATGAAGGAACAGGGACATAATGCCGGTAATATGAAGGAACGGGAATATAGTGCCTGTAATATGAAGGAACAGGGACATAATGCCAGTGATATGAAGGAACAGGGAAATAATGCCGGTAATATGAAGGAACAGGGATATAATGCCTGTAATATGAAGGAACAGGGACATAATGCCGGTAATATGAAGGAACAGGGACATAATGCCGGTAATATGATGGAACAGGGAAATAATGTCTGTAATATGTAGGAACAGGGACATCATGTCTGTAATATGAAGGAACAGGGACATAATGCCTGTAATATGAAGGAACAGCGACATAATGCCGGTAATATGAAGGAACAGGGACATAATGCCGGTAATATGATGGAACAGGGACATAATGCCTGTAATATGAAGGAACAGGGACATAATGCCGGTAATATGATGGAACAGGGACATAATGTCAGTAATATGAAGGAACAGGGACATAATGCCTGTAATATGAAGGAACAGGGACATAATGCCGGTAATATGAAGGAACAGGGAAATAATGCCTGTAATATGAAGGAACAGGGACATAATGCCTGTAATATGACGGAACAGGGACATAATGCAGGTAATATGAAGGAACAGGGACATAAAGCCGGTAATATGAAGGAAAAGGGACATAATGCCGGTAATATGAAGGAACAGGGACATAATGCCTGTAATATGTAGCAACAGGGACATCATGTCTGTAATATGAAGGAACAGGGACATAATGCCGGTAATATGAAGGAACAGGGACATAATGCCTGTAATATGAAGGAACAGGGACATAATGCCTGTAATATGAAGGAACAGGGACATCATTCCTGTAATATGAAGGAACAGGGACATAATGCTGGTAATATGAAGGAACAGAGACATAATTCCTGTAATATGAAGGAACAGGGACATAATTCCGGTAATATGAAGGAACAGGGACATAATGCCTGTAATATGAAGGAACAGGGACATAATGCCTGTAATATGAAGGAACAGGGACATCATTCCTGTAATATGAAGGAACAGGGACATAATGCTGGTAATATGAAGGAACAGAGACATAATTCCTGTAATATGAAGGAACAGGGACATAATGCCTGTAATATGAAGGAACAGGGACATAATGCCGGTAATATAAAGGAACAGGGACATAATGCGGTAATATGAATGAACAGGGAAATAATGCCGGTAATATGAAGAAACAGGGACATAATGCCGGTAATATGAAGGAACGGGGATATAATGCCTGTAATATGAAGGAAGAGGGACATAAGGCCTGCAATATGAAGTAACAGGGATATAATGCCGGTAATATGAAGGAGCAGGGACATAATGCCGGTAATTTGAAGGAGCAGGGACATAATGCCGGTAATATGAAGGAGCAGGGACATAATGCCGGTAATATGAAGGAACTGGGAAATAATGACGGTAATATGAAGGAACAGGGACATAATGCCTGTAATATGAAAGAACAGGGACATAATGCCGGTAATATGAAGGAACAGGGACATAATGCCGGTAATATGAAGGAACGGGAATATAGTGCCTGTAATATGAAGGAACAGGGACATAATGCCAGTGATATGAAGGAGCAGGGAAATAATGCCGGTAATATGAAGGAACAGGGATATAATGCCTGTAATATGAAGGAACAGGGACATAATGCCGGTAATATGAAGGAACAGGGACATAATGTCGGTAATATGAAGGAAAAGGGAAATAATGCCTTTAATATGAAGGAACAGGGACATAATGCCGGTAATATGAAGGATCAGGGACATAATGCCTGTAATATGAAGGAACAGGCGCTTTATGCCGGTAATATGAAGGAACAGGGACATAATGCCGGTAATATGATGGAACAGGGAAATAATGTCTGTAATATGTAGGAACAGGGACATAATGCCGGTAATAGGAAGTAACAGGGACATAATGACAGTAATATGAAGGAACAGCGACATAATGCCGGTAATATGAAGGAACAGAGACATAATGCCTGTAATATGAAGGAACAGGGACATAATGCCTGTAATATGAAGGAACAGGGACATAATGCCGGTAATATGATGGAACAGGGACATAATGCCTGTAATATGAAGGAACAGGGACATAATGGCGGTCATATGATGGAACAGGGACATAATGCCAGTAATATGAAGGAACAGGGACATAATGCCTGTAATATGAAGGAACAGGGACATAATGCCGGTAATATGAAGGAACAGGGAAATAATGCCTGTAATATGAAGGAACAGGGACATAATGCCTGTAATATGACGGAACAGGGACATAATGCAGGTAATATGAAGGACAGGGACATAATGCTGGTAATATGAAGGAACAGAGACATAATTCCTGTAATATGAAGGAACAGGGACATAATGCCGGTAATATGAAGGAACAGGGACATAATGCCGGTAATATGAAGGAACGGGGATATAGTGCCTGTAATATGAAGGAAAAGGGACATAAGGCCTGCAATATGAAGTAACAGGGATATAATGCCGGTAATATGAAGGAGCAGGGACATAATGCCGGTAATATGAAGGAGCAGGGACATAATGCCGGTAATATGAAGGAGCAGGGACATAATGCCGGTAATATGAAGGAACAGGGACATAATGCCTGTAATATGAAAGAACAGGGACATAATGCCGGTAATATGAAGGAACAGGGACATAATGCCGGTAATATGAAGGAACGGGAATATAGTGCCTGTAATATGAAGGAACAGGGACATAATGGCAGTAATATGAAGGAACAGGGACATAATACCTGTAATATGAAGGAACAGGGACATAATGCCGGTAATATGAAGGAACAGGGACATAATGCCTGTAATATGAAGGAACAGGGAAATAATGCCGGTAATATGAAGGAACAGGGACATCATTCCTGTAATATGAAGGAACAGGGACATAATGCCGGTAATATGAAGGAACAGGGACATAATGCGGTAATATGAATGAACAGGGAAATAATGCCGGTAATATGATGGAACAGGGACATAATGCCAGTAATATGAAGGATCAGGGACATAATGTCTGTAATATGTAGGAACAGGGACATCATGTCTGTAATATGAAGGAACAGGGACATAATGCCTGTAATATGAAGGAACAGCGACATAATGCCTGTAATATGAAGGAACAGGGACATAATGCCTGTAATATGAAGGAACAGGGACATCATTCCTGTAATATGAAGGAACAGGGACATAATGCTGGTAATATGAAGGAACAGAGACATAATTCCTGTAATATGAAGGAACAGGGACATAATGCCGGTAATATGAAGGAACAGGGACATAATGCGGTAATATGAATGAACAGGTAAATAATGCCGGTAATATGAAGGAACAGGGACATAATGCCGGTAATATGAAGGAACGGGGATATAGTGCCTGTAATATGAAGGAAAAGAGACATAAGGCCTGCAATATGAAGTAACAGGGATATAATGCCGGTAATATGAAGGAGCAGGGACATAATGGCGGTAATATGAAGGAGCAGGGACATAATGCTGGTAATATGAAGGAGCAGGGACATAATGCCGATAATATGAAGGAACAGGGACATAATGCCGGTAATATGAAGGAACAGGGATATAATGCCGGTAAGATGAGGGAACAGGGACATAATGCCGGTAATATGAAGGATCAGGGACATAATGCCTGTAATATGAAGGAACAGGCGCTTTATGCCGGTAATATGAAGGAACAGGGACATAATTCCGGTAATATGAGGGAACAGGGACATAATGCCTGTAATATGAAGGAACAGGGACATCATGTCTGTAATATGAAGGAACAGGGACATAATGCCTGTAATATGAAGGAACAGGGACATAATGCCGGTAATATGAAGGAACAGGGACATAATGCCGGTAATATGATGGAACAGGGACATAATGCCTGTAATATGAAAGAACAGGGACATAATGCCGGTAATATGATGGAACAGGGACATAATGCCTGTAATATGAAGGAACAGGGACATAATGCCTGTAATATGAAGGAACAGGGACATAATGCCTGTAATATGAAGGAACAGGGACATAATGCCGGTAAAATGAAGGAACAGGGAAATAATGCCTGTAATATGAAGGAACAGGGACATAATGCCTGTAATATGACGGAACAGTGACATAATGCCGGTAATATGAAGGAACAGGGACATAATGCCTGTAATATGAAGGAACAGGGACATAATGCCGGTAATATGATGGAACAGGGACATAATGCCAGTAATATGAAGGAATAGGGACATAATGCCTGTAATATGAAGGAACAGGGACATAATGCCGGTAATATGAAGGAACAGGGAAATAATGCCTGTAATATGAAGGAACAGGGACATAATGCCTGTAATATGACGGAACAGGGACATAATGCAGGTAATATGAAGGAACAGGGACATAATGCTGGTAATATGAAGGAACAGAGACATAATTCCTGTAATATGAAGGAACAGGGACATAATGCCGGTAATATGAAGGAACAGGGACATAATGCCGGTAATATGAATGAACAGGGAAATAATGCCGGTAATATGAAGGAACAGGGACATAATGCCGGTAATATGAAGGAACGGGGATATAGTGCCTGTAATATGAAGGAAAAGGGACATAAGGCCTGCAATATGAAGTAACAGGGATATAATGCCGGTAATATGAAGGAGCAGGGACATAATGGCGGTAATATGAAGGAGCAGGGACATAATGCTGGTAATATGAAGGAGCAGGGACATAATGCCGATAATATGAAGGAACAGGGACATAATGCCGGTAATATGAAGGAACAGGGATATAATGCCGGTAAGATGAGGGAACAGGGACATAATGCCGGTAATATGAAGGATCAGGGACATAATGCCTGTAATATGAAGGAACAGGCGCTTTATGCCGGTAATATGAAGGAACAGGGACATAATTCCGGTAATATGAGGGAACAGGGACATAATGCCTGTAATATGAAGGAACAGGGACATCATGTCTGTAATATGAAGGAACAGGGACATAATGCCTGTAATATGAAGGAACAGGGACATAATGCCGGTAATATGAAGGAACAGGGACATAATGCCGGTAATATGATGGAACAGGGACATAATGCCTGTAATATGAAAGAACAGGGACATAATGCCGGTAATATGATGGAACAGGGACATAATGCCTGTAATATGAAGGAACAGGGACATAATGCCTGTAATATGAAGGAACAGGGACATAATGCCTGTAATATGAAGGAACAGGGACATAATGCCGGTAAAATGAAGGAACAGGGAAATAATGCCTGTAATATGAAGGAACAGGGACATAATGCCTGTAATATGACGGAACAGTGACATAATGCCGGTAATATGAAGGAACAGGGACATAATGCCTGTAATATGAAGGAACAGGGACATAATGCCGGTAATATGATGGAACAGGGACATAATGCCAGTAATATGAAGGAATAGGGACATAATGCCTGTAATATGAAGGAACAGGGACATAATGCCGGTAATATGAAGGAACAGGGAAATAATGCCTGTAATATGAAGGAACAGGGACATAATGCCTGTAATATGACGGAACAGGGACATAATGCAGGTAATATGAAGGAACAGGGACATAATGCTGGTAATATGAAGGAACAGAGACATAATTCCTGTAATATGAAGGAACAGGGACATAATGCCGGTAATATGAAGGAACAGGGACATAATGCCGGTAATATGAATGAACAGGGAAATAATGCCGGTAATATGAAGGAACAGGGACATAATGCCGGTAATATGAAGGAACGGGGATATAGTGCCTGTAATATGAAGGAAAAGGGACATAAGGCCTGCAATATGAAGTAACAGGGATATAATGCCGGTAATATGAAGGAGCAGGGACATAATGCCGGTAATATGAAGGAGCAGGGACATAATGCCGGTAATATGAAGGAGCAGGGACATAATGCCGGTAATATGAAGGAACAGGGACATAATGCCGGTAATATGAAGGAACGGGAATATAGTGCCTGTAATATGAAGGAACAGGGACATAATGGCAGTAATATGAAGGAACAGGGAAATAATGCCTGTAATATGAAGGAACAGGGACATAATGCCGGTAATATGAAGGAACAGGGACATCATTCCTGTAATATGAAGGAACAGGGACATAATGCCGGTAATATGATGGAACAGGGACATAATGCCAGTAATATGAAGGAACAGGGACATAATGCCTGTAATATGAAGGAACAGGGACATAATGCCGGTAATATGATGGAACAGGGACATAATGCCTGTAATATGAAGGAACAGGGACATAATGCCGGTAAAATGAAGGAACAGGGAAATAATGCCTGTAATATGAAGGAACAGGGACATAATGCCTGTAATATGACGGAACAGGGACATAATGCCGGTAATATGAAGGAACAGGGACATAATGCCGGTAATATGAAGGAACGCGAATATAGTGCCTGTAATATGAAGGAAAAGGGACATAATGTCAGTAATATGAAGGAACAGGGACATAATTCCTGTAATATGAAGGAACAGGGACATAATGCCGGTAATATGAAGGAACAGGGAAATAATGCCTGTAATATGAAGGAACAGGGACATAATGCCTGTAATATGACGGAACAGTGACATAATGCCGGTAATATGAAGGAACAGGGACATAATGCCTGTAATATGAAGGAACAGGGACATAATGCCGGTAATATGATGGAACAGGGACATAATGCCAGTAATATGAAGGAATAGGGACATAATGCCTGTAATATGAAGGAACAGGGACATAATGCCGGTAATATGAAGGAACAGGGAAATAATGCCTGTAATATGAAGGAACAGGGACATAATGCCTGTAATATGACGGAACAGGGACATAATGCAGGTAATATGAAGGAACAGGGACATAATGCTGGTAATATGAAGGAACAGAGACATAATTCCTGTAATATGAAGGAACAGGGGACATAATGCCGGTAATATGAAGGAACAGGGACATAATGCCGGTAATATGAATGAACAGGGAAATAATGCCGGTAATATGAAGGAACAGGGACATAATGCCGGTAATATGAAGGGAACGGGGATATAGTGCCTGTAATATGAAGGAAAAGGGACATAAGGCCTGCAATATGAAGTAACAGGGATATAATGCCGGTAATATGAAGGAGCAGGGACATAATGCCGGTAATATGAAGGAAAAGGGAAATAATGCCGGTAATATGAAGGAACAGGGACATAATGCCGGTAATATGAAGGAACGGGAATATAGTGCCTGTAATATGAAGGAACAGGGACATAATGCTGGTAATATGAAGGAACAGGGGCATAATGTCGGTAATATGAAGGAAAAGGGAAACAATGCCTTTAATATGAAGGAACAGGGACATAATGCCGGTAATATGAAGGATCAGGGACATAATGCCTGTAATATGAAGGAACAGGCGCTTTATGCCGGTAATATGAAGGAACAGGGACATAATGCCGGTAATATGATGGAACAGGGAAATAATGTCTGTAATATGTAGGAACAGGGACATCATGTCTGTAATATGAAGGAACAGGGACATAATGCCTGTAATATGAAGGAACAGCGACATAAATGCCGGTAATATGAAGGAACAGGGACATAATGCCTGTAATATGAAGGAACAGGGACATAATGCCGGTAATATGATGGAACAGGGAAATAATGCCTGTAATATGAAGAAACAGGGACATAATGCCGGTAATATGATGGAACAGGGACATAATGCCAGTAATATGAAGGAACAGGGACATAATGCCTGTAATATGAAGGAACAGGGACATAATGCCGGTAATATGAAGGAACAGGGAAATAATGCTGTAATATGAAGGAACAGGGACATAATGCCTGTAATATGACGGAACAGGGACATAATGCAGGTAATATGAAGGAACAGGGACATAATGCCGGTAATATGAAGGAACAGAGACATAATTCCTGTAATATGAAGGAACAGGGACATAATGCCGGTAATATGAAGGAACAGGGACATAATGGCCGGTAATATCAAGGAACGGGGATATAGTGCCTGTAATATGAAGGAAAAGGGACATAAGGCCTGCAATAAGAAGTAACAGGGATATAATGCCGGTAATATCAAGGAACGGGGATATAGTGCCTGTAATATGAAGGAGAAGGGACATAATGCCGGTAATATGAAGGAGCAGGGACATAATGCCGGTAATATGAAGGAGCAGGGACATAATGCCGGTAATATGAAGGAACAGGGACATAATGCCTGTAATATGAAAGAACAGGGACATAATGCCGGTAATATGAAGGAACAGGGACATAATGCCGGTAATATGAAGGAACGGGAATATAGTGCCTGTATATGATGGAACAGGGACATAATGCCAGTAATATGAAGGATCAGGGACATAATGTCCTGTAATATGTAGGTACAGGGACATCATGTCTGTAATATGAAGGAACAGGGACATAATGCCTGTAATATGAAGGAACAGGGACATAATGGCGGTAATATGATGGGACAGGGACATAATGCCTGTAATATGAAGGAACAGGGACATAATGGCGGTAATATGATGGAACAGGGACATAATGCCAGTAATATGAAGGAACAGGACATAATGCCTGTAATATGAAGGAACAGGGACATAATGCCGGTAATATGAAGGAACAGGTAAATAATGCCTGTAATATGAAGAAACAGGGACATAATGCCTGTAATATGACGGAACAGGGACATAATGCAGGTAATATGAAGGAACAGGGACATAATGCCGGTAATATGAAGGAAAAGGGACATCATGCCTGTAATATGAAGGAACAGGGACATAATGCCGGTAATATGAAGGAAAAGGGACATAATGCCGGTAATATGATGGAAAAGGGACATAAGGCCTGTAATATGAAGGAACAGGGACATAATGCCGGTAATATGAAGGAAAAGGGACATAATGCCTGTAATATGAAGGAACAGGGACATAATGCCGGTAAAATGAAGGAACAGGGACATAATCCCTGTAATATGAAGGAACAGGGACATAATGCCTGTAATATGAAGGAACAGGGACATCATTCCTGTAATATGAAGGAACAGGGACATAATGCCGGTAATATGAAGGAACAGGGACATAATGTCGGTAATATGAAGGAAAAGGGAAATAATGCCTTTAATATGAAGGAACAGGGACATAATGCCGGTAATATGAAGGATCAGGGACATAATGCCTGTAATATGAAGGAACAGGGACATAATGCCGGTAATATGATGGAACAGGGAAATAATGTATGTAATATGTAGGAACAGGGACATCATGTCTGTAATATGAAGGAACAGGGACATAATGCCTGTAATATGAAGGAAAAGGGACATAATGCCTGTAATATGAAGGAACAGGGACATAATGCCGGTAATATGATGGAACAGGACATAATGCCTGTAATATGAAGGAACAGGGACATAATGGCGGTATTATGATGGAACAGGGACATAATGCCAGTAATATGAAGGAACAGGGACATAATGCCTGTAATATGAAGGAACAGGGACATAATGCCGGTAATATGAAGGAACAGGGAAATAATGCCTGTAATATGAAGAAACAGGGACATAATGCCTGTAATATGACGGAACAGGGACATAATGCAGGTAATATGAAGGAACAGGGACATAATGCCGGTAATATGAAGGAAAAGGGACATCATGCCTGTAATATGAAGGAACAGGGACATAATGCCGGTAATATGAAGGAAAAGGGACATAATGCCGGTAATATGAAGGAAAAGGGACATAAGGCCTGTAATATGAAGGAACAGGGACATAATGCCGGTAATATGAAGGAACAGGGACATAATCCCTGTAATATGAAGGAACAGGGACATAATGCCTGTAATATGAAGGAACAGGGACATAATGTCGGTAATATGAAGGAAAAAGGGAAATAATGCCTTTAATATGAAGGATCAGGGACATAATGCCTGTAATATGAAGGAACAGGGACATAATGCCGGTAATATGATGGAACAGGGAAATAATGTATGTAATATGTAGGAACAGGGACATCATGTCTGTAATATGAAGGAACAGGGACATAATGCCTGTAATATGAAGGAAAAGGGACATAATGCCTGTAATATGAAGGAACAGGGACATAATGCCGGTAATATGAAGGAACAGGGACATAATGCCTGTAATATGAAGGAACAGGGACATAATGCCTGTAATATGAAGGAACAGGGACATCATTCCTGTAATATGAAGGAACAGGGACATAATGCTGGTAATATGAAGGAACAGAGACATAATTCCTGTAATATGAAGGAACAGGGACATAATGCCGGTAATATGAAGGAACAGGGACATAATGCCGGCAATATGAAGGTAACAGGGACATAATGACAGTAATATGAAGGAACAGGGAAATAATGCCGGTAAGATGAAGGAACTGGGACATAATGCCGATAATATGAAGGAACAGGGACATAATGCCTGTAATATGAAGGAACAGGGAGGTAATGCCGATAATATGAAAGAACATGGACAAAATGCCAGTAATATGAGGGAACAGGGACATAATGCCTGTAATATGAAGGAACAGGGAAATAATGCCGGAAATATGAAGGAACAGGGACATAATGCCGGAAATATGAAGGAACAGGGACATAATGCCTGTAATATGAGGGGACAGGGACATTATGCCGGTAATATGAGAGGACATTGACATAATGCCTGTAATATGAAGGAACAGGGACATGAAGCCTGTAATATGAAGGGTCAGGGACATAATGCCTGTAGTATGAAGGAACAAGGACATAATACCGGTAAAATGAAGGAACAGGGACAAATGCCTGTAATATGAAAGAGCAGGGACATAATGCCGTTAATTAGAAGGAACAGGGACATAATGCCAGTAAGATGAGGAACAGGGACATAATGCCGATAAGATGAGGGAAAAGGGACAAAATGCCGGTAAGATGAGGAAACAGGGACATAATGCCAGTTCAGATGAAGGAACAGGGACATAAAGCCGTTTCAGATGAATGAACAGGGACATAATGCCTGGTAGATGAAGGAACAGTCATATAATGCCGGTTCAGATGAAGGAAGAGGGACATAATGCCTGGTAGATGAGGGAACAGGGACATAAAGCCTGTAATATGAAGGAACAGGGACATAAAAGCCTGTAATATGAAGGAACAGGGACATAATGCCTGTAATATGAGGGAACAAGGACATAAAGCCGGTAATATGAAGGAACAGGGACATAATGCCTCGAAGATGAAGGAACAGGGACATAATGCCTGTAATATGAAGGAACAGGGACAAAATGCCAGTAATATGAAGGAACAGGGAAATAATGCCGGTAAGATGAAGGAACAGGGACATAATGCCTATAATATGAAGGAATAGAGATATAATGCCGGGAAGATGAAGGGACAGGCACATAATGCCGGTAATATGAAGAAAACAGGGACATAATGCCTGTAATATGTAGGAACAGGGAAATAATGCCGGAAATATGAAGGAACAGGGACATAATGCCGGAAATATGAAGGAACAGGGACATAATGCCTGTAATATGAGGGGACAGGGACATTATGCCGGTAATATGAGAGGACATTGACATAATGCCTGTAATATGAAGGAACAGGGACATGAAGCCTGTAATATGAAGGATCAGGGACATAATGCCTGTAGTATGAAGGAACAAGGACATAATACCGGTAAAATGAAGGAACAGGGACAAAATGCCTGTAATATGAAAGAGCAGGGACATAATGCCGGTAATTAGAAGGAACAGGGACATAATGCCAGTAAGATGAGGGAACAGGGACATAATGCCGATAAGATGAGGGAAAAGGGACAAAATGCCGGTAAGATGAGGAAACAGGGACATAATGCCGGTTCAGATGAAGGAACAGGGACATAAAGCCGTTTCAGATGAAGGAACAGGGACATAATGCCTGGTAGATGAAGGAACAGTCATATAATGCCGGTTCAGATGAAGGAAGAGGGACATAATGCCTGGTAGATGAGGGAACAGGGACATAAAGCCTGTAATATGAAGGAACAGGGACATAAAGCCTGTAATATGAAGGAACAGGGACATAATGCCGGTAATACGAAGGAACAAGGACATAATGCCGGTAATATGATGGAACAGGGACATAATGCCAGTAAGATGAGGGAACAGGGACATAATGCCTGTAATATGAAGGAACAGGGACAAAATGCCAGTAATATGAAGGAACAGGGAAATAATGCCGGTAAGATGAAGGAACAGGGACATAATGCCTGTAATATGAAGGAACAGGGACATAATGCCGATAATATGAAGGAATAGAGATATAATGCCGGGAAGATGAAGGGACAGGCACATAATGCCGGTAATATGAAGGAACAGGGACATAATGCCTGTAATATGAAGGAACAGGGAAATAATGCCGGAAATATGAAGGAACAGGGACATAATGCCGGAAAAATGAAGGAACAGGGACATAATGCCGGTAATATGAGGAGACAGGGACATTATGCCGGTAATATGAGAGGACATTGACATAATGCCTGTAATATGAAGGAACAGGGACATGAAGCCTGTAATATGAAGGAACAAGGACATAATACCGGTAAAATGAAGGAGCAGGGACATAATGCCGGTGATTAGAAGGAACAGGGAAATAATGCCAGTAAGATGAGGGAACAGGGACATAATGCCGATAAGATGAGGGAAAAGGGACAAAATGCTGGTAAGATGAGGAAACAGGGACATAATGCCGGTTCAGATGAAGGAACAGGGACATAAAGCCGTTTCAGATGAAGGAACAGGGACATAATGCCTGGTAGATGAAGGAACAGTCATATAATGCCGGTTCAGATGAAGGAAGAGGGACATAATGCCTGGTAGATGAGGGAACAGGGACATAAAGCCTGTAATATGAAGGAACAGGGACATAAAGCCTGTAATATGAAGGAACAGGGACATAATGCCTGTAATATGAGGGAACAAGGACATAAAGCCGGTAAATGAAGGAACAGGGACATAAAGCCGGTAATATGAAGGAACAGGGACATAATGCCTCGAAGATGAGGGAACAGGGACATAATGCCTGTAATATGAAGGAACAGGGACATGAAGCCAGTAATATGAAGGATCAGGGACATAATGCCAGTAATATGAAGGAACAGTCGCTTTATGCCGGTAATATGAAGGAACAGGGACATAATGCCGGTAATATGAAGGAACAGGGACATAATGCCTGTAATATGAAAGAACAGGGACATAATGCCTGTAATATGAAGGAACAGGGACATAATGCCGGTAATATGATGGAACAGGGACATAATGCCTGTAATATGAAGGAACAGGGACATAAAGCCGGTAATATGAAGGAACAGGGACATAAAGCCGGTAATATGAAGGAACAGGGACATAATGCCTCGAAGATGAGGGAACAGGGACATAATGCCTGTAATATGAAGGAACAGGGACATGAAGCCAGTAATATGAAGGATCAGGGACATAATGCCAGTAATATGAAGGAACAGTCGCTTTATGCCGGTAATATGAAGGAACAGGGACATAATGCCGGTAATATGAAGGAACAGGGAAATAATGCCTGTAATATGAAAGAACAGGGACATAATGCCTGTAATATGAAGGAACAGGGACATAATGCCGGTAATATGATGGAACAGGGACATAATGCCTGTAATATGAAGGAACAGGGACATTATGGCTGTAATATGAAGGAACAGGGACATAATGCCGGTAATAAGAAGGGACAGGGAAATAATGCTTGTAGGGTGAAGGAACAGGGAAATAATTCCGGTAATATGAAGGAACAGGGACATAATGCCGGTAATATGAAGTAACGGGGATATAGTGCCTGTAATATGAAGGAAAAGGGACATAAGGCCTGTAATATGAAGGAACAGGGAAATAATGCTTGTAGGGGGAAGGAACAGGGAAATAATTCCGGTAATATGAAGGAACAGGGACATAATGCCGGTAATATGAAGTAACGGGGATATAGTGCCTGTAATATGAAGGAAAAGGGACATAAGGCCTGTAATATGAAGGAACAGGGACATAATGCCTGTAATATGAAGGAACAGGGACATAATGCCGGTAATATGAAGGAACAGGGACATAATTCCTGTAATATGAAGGAGCAGGGACATAATGCCGGTAATATAAGGGAAAAGGGACATAATGCCTGTAATATGAAGGAAGAGGCACATATTGCTGGTAAGATAAGGGAACAGGGACATAATGCATGTAATATGAAGGAACAGGGACATATTGCCTGTAGTATGAAGGAACAGGGACGTAATGCCGAAAATATGAAGGAACAGGGACATAATGCTTGTAAGAGTAGGGAACAGGGACATAATGCCGGTAATACGAAGGAACAAGGACATAATGCCGGTAATATGATGGAACAGGGACATAATGCCAGTAAGATGAGGGAACAGGGACATAATGCCGGTAATATGAAGGGACAGGGACATAATGCCGATAATATAAAGGAACATGGACATAATGCCGGTAATATGAAAGAACTGGGATATAATGCCGGTAATATGAGGGAACAGGGACATATTACCGGCATTATGTCCCTGTACCCTCCTACACTGGACATAATGCAAGTAATACGAAGGAACAGGGAAATAAGGCCGGTAATATGAAGAAACAGGGACATAATGCCTGTAATATGAAGGAACAGGGACATAAGGCCTGCAATATGAAGTAACAGGGATATAATGCCGGTAATATGAAGGAGCAGGGACATAATGCCGGTAATATGAAGGAGCAGGGACTTAATGCCGGTAATATGAAGGAACAGGGACATAATGCCTGTAATATGAAAGAACAGGGACATAATGCCGGTAATATGAAGGAACAGGGACATAATGCCGGTAATATGAAGGAACGGGAATATAGTGCCTGTAATATGAAGGAACAGGGACATAATGCCGGTAATATGAAGGAACAGGGACATAATGCCGGTAATATGAAGGAACGGGGAAATAATGCCTGTAATATGAAGGAACAGGGACATCATTCCTGTAATATGAAGGAACAGGGACATAATGCCGGTAATATGAAGGAACAGCGACATAATGCCTGTAATATGAAAGAACAGGTACATAATGCCGGTAATATGAAGGAACAGGGACATAATGCCGGTAATATGAAGGAACAGGGAAATAATGCCGGTAATATGAAGGAACAGGGAAATAATGCCTGTAATATGAAGGAACAGGGACATCATTCCTGTAATATGAAGGAACAGGGACATAATGCCGGTAATATGAAGGAACAGCGACATAATGCCTGTAATATGAAAGAACAGGTACATAATGCCTGTAATATGAAGGAACAGGGACATAATGCCGGTAATATGAAGGAACAGGGAAATAATGCCTGTAATATGAAGGAACAGGGACATCATTCCTGTAATATGAAGGAACAGGGACATAATGCCGGTAATATGAAGGAACAGCGACATAATGCCTGTAATATGAAAGAACAGGTACATAATGCCGGTAATATGAAGGAACAGGGACATAATGCCGGTAATATGAAGGAACAGGGAAATAATGCCTGTAATATGAAGGAACAGGTACATAATGCCGGTAATATGAAGGAACAGGGACATCATTCCTGTAATATGAAGGAACAGGGACATAATGCCGGTAATATGAAGGAACAGCGACATAATGCCTGTAATATGAAGGAACAGGGACATAATGCCGGTAATATGATGGAACAGGGACATAATGCCTGTAATATGAAGGAACAGGGCCATAATGCTGGTAATATGATGGAACAGGGACATAATGCCAGTAATATGAAGGAACAGGGACATAATGCCTGTAATATGAAGGAACAGGGACATAATGCCGGTAATATGAAGGAACAGGGAAATAATGCCTGTAATATGAAGGAACAGGGACATAATGCCTGTAATATGACGGAACAGGGACATAATGCAGGTAATATGAAGGAACAGGGACATAATGCCGGTAATATGAAGGAACAGGGACATAATGCCTGTAATATGACGGAACAGGGACATAATGCAGGTAATATGAAGGAACAGGGACATAATGCCGGTAATATGAAGGAACAGGGACATAATGCCGGTAATATGAAGGAACGGGGACATAATGCCGGTAATATGAAGGAACGGGGATATAGTGCCTGTAATATGAAGGAAAAGGGACATAAGGCCTGCAATATGAAGTAACAGGGATATAATGCCGGTAATATGAAGGAACAGGGACATAATGCCGGTAATATGAAGGAACAGGGACATAATGCCTGTAATATGACGGAACAGGGACATAATGCAGGTAATATGAAGGAACAGGGACATAATGCCGGTAATATGAAGGAACAGGGACATAATGCCAGTGATATGAAGGAACAGGGAAATAATGCCGGTAATATGAAGGAACAGGGATATAATGCCTGTAATATGAAGGAACAGGGACATAATGCCGGTAATATGAAGGAACAGGGACATAATGCCGGTAATATGATGGAACAGGGACATAATGCCTTTAATATGAAGGAACAGGGACATAATGCCGGTAATATGAAGGATCAGGGACATAATGCCTGTAATATGAAGGAACAGGCGCTTTATGCCGGTAATATGAAGGAACAGGGACATAATGCCGGTAATATGATGGAACAGGGAAATAGTGTCTGTAATATTTAGGAACAGGGACATCATGTCTGTAATATGAAGGAACAGGGACATAATGCCTGTAATATGAAGGAACAGCGACATAATGCCGGTAATATGAAGGAACAGGGACATAATGCCTGTAATATGAAGGAACAGGGACATAATGCCGGTAATATGATGGAACAGTGACATAATGCCTGTAATATGAAGGAACAGGGACATAATGCCGGTAATATGAAGGAACAGGGAAATAATGCCTGTAATAGGAAGGAACAGGGACATAATGCCTGTAATATGACGGAACAGGGACATAATGCAGGTAATATGAAGGAACAGGGACATAATGCCGGTAATATGAAGGAAAAGGGACATAATGCCTGTAATATGAAGGAACAGGGACATAATGCCGGTAATATGAAGGAACAGGGACATAATACCTGTAATATGAAGGAACAGGGACATAATGCCTGTAATATGAAGGAACAGGGACATCATTCCTGTAATATGAAGGAACAGGGACATAATGCCGGTAATATGAAGGAACAGGGACATAATGCCTGTAATATGAAGGAACAGGGACATAATGCCGGTAATATGAAGGAACAGGGACATAATGCGGTAATATGAATGAACAGGGAAATAATGCCGGTAATATGAAGGAACAGGGACATAATGCCGGTAATATGAAGGAACGGGGATATAGTGCCTGTAATATGAAGGAAAAGGGACATAAGGCCAGTAATATGAAGGAACAGGGAAATAATGCCGGTAATATGAAGGAACAGGGACATAATGCCGGTAATATGAAGGAACAGGGACATAATGCCTGTAATATGAAGGAACAGGCGCTTTATGCCGGTAATATGAAGGAACAGGGACATAATGCCGGTAATATGAAGGAACAGGGACATAATGCCGATAATATGAAGGAACAAGGACATAAAGCCGGTAATATGAAGGAACAGGGACATAATGCCTCGAAGATGAGGGAACAGGGACATAATGCCTGTAATATGAAGGAACAGGGACATGAAGCCAGTAATATGAAGGATCAGGGACATAATGCCAGTAATATGAAGGAACAGTCGCTTTATGCCGGTAATATGAAGGAACAGGGACATAATGCCGGTAATATGAAGGAACAGGGAAATAATGCCTGTAATATGAAAGAACAGGGACATAATGCCTGTAATATGAAGGAACAGGGACATAATGCCGGTAATATGATGGAACAGGGACATAATGCCTGTAATATGAAGGAACAGGGACATTATGGCTGTAATATGAAGGAACAGGGACATAATGCCGGTAATAAGAAGGGACAGGGAAATAATGCTTGTAGGGTGAAGGAACAGGGAAATAATTCCGGTAATATGAAGGAACAGGGACATAATGCCGGTAATATGAAGTAACGGGGATATAGTGCCTGTAATATGAAGGAAAAGGGACATAAGGCCTGTAATATGAAGGAACAGGGAAATAATGCTTGTAGGGGGAAGGAACAGGGAAATAATTCCGGTAATATGAAGGAACAGGGACATAATGCCGGTAATATGAAGTAACGGGGATATAGTGCCTGTAATATGAAGGAAAAGGGACATAAGGCCTGTAATATGAAGGAACAGGGACATAATGCCTGTAATATGAAGGAACAGGGACATAATGCCGGTAATATGAAGGAACAGGGACATAATTCCTGTAATATGAAGGAGCAGGGACATAATGCCGGTAATATAAGGGAAAAGGGACATAATGCCTGTAATATGAAGGAAGAGGCACATATTGCTGGTAAGATAAGGGAACAGGGACATAATGCATGTAATATGAAGGAACAGGGACATATTGCCTGTAGTATGAAGGAACAGGGACGTAATGCCGAAAATATGAAGGAACAGGGACATAATGCTTGTAAGAGTAGGGAACAGGGACATAATGCCGGTAATACGAAGGAACAAGGACATAATGCCGGTAATATGATGGAACAGGGACATAATGCCAGTAAGATGAGGGAACAGGGACATAATGCCGGTAATATGAAGGGACAGGGACATAATGCCGATAATATAAAGGAACATGGACATAATGCCGGTAATATGAAAGAACTGGGATATAATGCCGGTAATATGAGGGAACAGGGACATATTACCGGCATTATGTCCCTGTACCCTCCTACACTGGACATAATGCAAGTAATACGAAGGAACAGGGAAATAAGGCCGGTAATATGAAGAAACAGGGACATAATGCCTGTAATATGAAGGAACAGGGACATAAGGCCTGCAATATGAAGTAACAGGGATATAATGCCGGTAATATGAAGGAGCAGGGACATAATGCCGGTAATATGAAGGAGCAGGGACATAATGCCGGTAATATGAAGGAACAGGGACATAATGCCTGTAATATGAAAGAACAGGGACATAATGCCGGTAATATGAAGGAACAGGGACATAATGCCGGTAATATGAAGGAACGGGAATATAGTGCCTGTAATATGAAGGAACAGGGACATAATGCCGGTAATATGAAGGAACAGGGACATAATGCCGGTAATATGAAGGAACGGGGAAATAATGCCTGTAATATGAAGGAACAGGGACATCATTCCTGTAATATGAAGGAACAGGGACATAATGCCGGTAATATGAAGGAACAGCGACATAATGCCTGTAATATGAAAGAACAGGTACATAATGCCGGTAATATGAAGGAACAGGGACATAATGCCGGTAATATGAAGGAACAGGGAAATAATGCCGGTAATATGAAGGAACAGGGAAATAATGCCTGTAATATGAAGGAACAGGGACATCATTCCTGTAATATGAAGGAACAGGGACATAATGCCGGTAATATGAAGGAACAGCGACATAATGCCTGTAATATGAAAGAACAGGTACATAATGCCTGTAATATGAAGGAACAGGGACATAATGCCGGTAATATGAAGGAACAGGGAAATAATGCCTGTAATATGAAGGAACAGGGACATCATTCCTGTAATATGAAGGAACAGGGACATAATGCCGGTAATATGAAGGAACAGCGACATAATGCCTGTAATATGAAAGAACAGGTACATAATGCCGGTAATATGAAGGAACAGGGACATAATGCCGGTAATATGAAGGAACAGGGAAATAATGCCTGTAATATGAAGGAACAGGTACATAATGCCGGTAATATGAAGGAACAGGGACATCATTCCTGTAATATGAAGGAACAGGGACATAATGCCGGTAATATGAAGGAACA
>NW_027462253.1:0-42190 GCF_050947455.1 Rhinoderma darwinii
TGTATATCAGTAGTGTCTGTATCTAGCTGTATGTATATATATTACTGATCATTAGTCAGTGTGATGTGTGTAGTATATATCAGTAGTGTCTGTATCTAGCTGTGTATATATATATTACTGATCATTAGTCAGTGTGATGTGTGTAGTGTATATCAGTAGTGTCTGTATCTAGCTGTGTATATATATATTACTGATCATTAGTCAGTGTGATGTGTGTAGTGTATATCAGTAGTGTCTGTATCTAGCTGTATATATATATATTACTGATCATTAGTCAGTGTGATGTGTGTAGTGTATATCAGTAGTGTCTGTATCTAGCTGTATATATATATATTACTGATCATTAGTCAGTGTGATGTGTGTAGTATATATCAGTAGTGTCTGTATCTAGCTGTATATATATATTACTGATCATTAGTCAGTGTGATGTGTGTAGTGTATATCAGTAGTGTCTGTATCTAGCTGTATATATATATTACTGATCATTAGTCAGTGTGATGTGTGTAGTGTATATCAGTAGTGTCTGTATCTAGCTGTATATATATATATTACTGATCATTAGTCAGTGTGATGTGTGTAGTATATATCAGTAGTGTCTGTATCTAGCTGTATATATATATTACTGATCATTAGTCAGTGTGATGTGTGTAGTGTATATCAGTAGTGTCTGTATCTAGCTGTGTATATATATATATTACTGATCATTAGTCAGTGTGATGTGTGTAGTATATATCAGTAGTGTCTGTATCTAGCTGTGTATATATATATTACTGATCATTAGTCAGTGTGATGTGTGTAGTATATATCAGTAGTGTCTGTATCTAGCTGTATATATATATATTACTGATCATTAGTCAGTGTGATGTGTGTAGTGTATATCAGTAGTGTCTGTATCTAGCTGTGTTATATATATATTACTGATCATTAGTCAGTGTGATGTGTGTAGTGTATATCAGTAGTGTCTATATCTAGCTGTGTATATATATTACTGATCATTAGTCAGTGTGATGTGTGTAGTATATATCAGTAGTGTCTGTATCTAGCTGTATATATATATATTACTGATCATTAGTCAGTGTGATGTGTGTAGTGTATATCAGTAGTGTCTGTATCTAGCTGTGTATATATATATTACTGATCATTAGTCAGTGTGATGTGTGTAGTGTATATCAGTAGTGTCTGTATCTAGCTGTATATATATATATTACTGATCATTAGTCAGTGTGATGTGTGTAGTGTATATCAGTAGTGTCTGTATCTAGCTGTATATATATATATTACTGATCATTAGTCAGTGTGATGTGTGTAGTATATATCAGTAGTGTCTGTATCTAGCTTGTATATATATATTACTGATCATTAGTCAGTGTGATGTGTGTAGTGTATATCAGTAGTGTCTGTATCTAGCTGTGTATATATATATTACTGATCATTAGTCAGTGTGATGTGTGTAGTGTATATCAGTAGTGTCTGTATCTAGCTGTATATATATAATATTACTGATCATTAGTCAGTGTGATGTGTGTAGTATATATCAGTAGTGTCTGTATCTAGCTGTGTATATATATATTACTGATCATTAGTCAGTGTGATGTGTGTAGTATATATCAGTAGTGTCTGTATCTAGCTGTGTATATATATATTACTGATCATTAGTCAGTGTGATGTGTGTAGTATATATCAGTAGTGTCTGTATCTAGCTGTATATATATATATTACTGATCATTAGTCAGTGTGATGTGTGTAGTATATATCAGTAGTGTCTGTATCTAGCTGTGTATATATATATTACTGATCATTAGTCAGTGTGATGTGTGTAGTATATATCAGTAGTGTCTGTATCTAGCTGTAATATATATATTACTGATCATTAGTCAGTGTGATGTGTGTAGTGTATATCAGTAGTGTCTGTATCTAGCTGTATATATATATATTACTGATCATTAGTCAGTGTGATGTGTGTAGTGTATATCAGTAGTGTCTGTATCTAGCTGTGTATATATATATTACTGATCATTAGTCAGTGTGATGTGTGTAGTGTATATCAGTAGTGTCTGTATCTAGCTGTATATATATATATTACTGATCATTAGTCAGTGTGATGTGTGTAGTATATATCAGTAGTGTCTGTATCTAGCTGTGTATATATATATTACTGATCATTAGTCAGTGTGATGTGTGTAGTATATATCAGTAGTGTCTGTATCTAGCTGTATATATATATATTACTGATCATTAGTCAGTGTGATGTGTGTAGTATATATCAGTAGTGTCTGTATCTAGCTGTATATATATATATTACTGATCATTAGTCAGTGTGATGTGTGTAGTATATATCAGTAGTGTCTGTATCTAGCTGTATATATATATATTACTGATCATTAGTCAGTGTGATGTGTGTAGTATATATCAGTAGTGTCTGTATCTAGCTGTGTATATATATATTACTGATCATTAGTCAGTGTGATGTGTGTAGTGTATATCAGTAGTGTCTGTATCTAGCTGTATATATATATATTACTGATCATTAGTCAGTGTGATGTGTGTAGTATATATCAGTAGTGTCTGTATCTAGCTGTATATATATATATTACTGATCATTAGTCAGTGTGATGTGTGTAGTATATATCAGTAGTGTCTGTATCTAGCTGTGTATATATATATATTACTGATCATTAGTCAGTGTGATGTGTGTAGTGTATATCAGTAGTGTCTGTATCTAGCTGTATATATATATATTACTGATCATTAGTCAGTGTGATGTGTGTAGTGTATATCAGTAGTGTCTGTATCTAGCTGTATATATATATATTACTGATCATTAGTCAGTGTGATGTGTGTAGTATATATCAGTAGTGTCTGTATCTAGCTGTATATATATATATTACTGATCATTAGTCAGTGTGATGTGTGTAGTGTATATCAGTAGTGTCTGTATCTAGCTGTATATATATATATTACTGATCATTAGTCAGTGTGATGTGTGTAGTGTATATCAGTAGTGTCTGTATCTAGCTGTGTATATATATATTACTGATCATTAGTCAGTGTGATGTGTGTAGTATATATCAGTAGTGTCTGTATCTAGCTGTATATATATATATTACTGATCATTAGTCAGTGTGATGTGTGTAGTGTATATCAGTAGTGTCTGTATCTAGCTGTATATATATATATTACTGATCATTAGTCAGTGTGATGTGTGTAGTATATATCAGTAGTGTCTGTATCTAGCTGTGTATATATATATTACTGATCATTAGTCAGTGTGATGTGTGTAGTGTATATCAGTAGTGTCTGTATCTAGCTGTATATATATATATTACTGATCATTAGTCAGTGTGATGTGTGTAGTATATATCAGTAGTGTCTGTATCTAGCTGTATATATATATATTACTGATCATTAGTCAGTGTGATGTGTGTAGTGTATATCAGTAGTGTCTGTATCTAGCTGTATATATATATATTACTGATCATTAGTCAGTGTGATGTGTGTAGTGTATATCAGTAGTGTCTGTATCTAGCTGTGTATATATATATTACTGATCATTAGTCAGTGTGATGTGTGTAGTGTATATCAGTAGTGTCTGTATCTAGCTGTATATATATATATTACTGATCATTAGTCAGTGTGATGTGTGTAGTGTATATCAGTAGTGTCTGTATCTAGCTGTGTATATATATATTACTGATCATTAGTCAGTGTGATGTGTGTAGTGTATATCAGTAGTGTCTGTATCTAGCTGTGTATATATATATTACTGATCATTAGTCAGTGTGATGTGTGTAGTGTATATCAGTAGTGTCTGTATCTAGCTGTATATATATATATTACTGATCATTAGTCAGTGTGATGTGTGTAGTGTATATCAGTAGTGTCTGTATCTAGCTGTATATATATATATTACTGATCATTAGTCAGTGTGATGTGTGTAGTGTATATCAGTAGTGTCTGTATCTAGCTGTATATATATATTACTGATCATTAGTCAGTGTGATGTGTGTAGTGTATATCAGTAGTGTCTGTATCTAGCTGTATATATATATATTACTGATCATTAGTCAGTGTGATGTGTGTAGTGTATATCAGTAGTGTCTGTATCTAGCTGTATATATATATTACTGATCATTAGTCAGTGTGATGTGTGTAGTGTATATCAGTAGTGTCTGTATCTAGCTGTGTATATATATATTACTGATCATTAGTCAGTGTGATGTGTGTAGTATATATCAGTAGTGTCTGTATCTAGCTGTATATATATATTACTGATCATTAGTCAGTGTGATGTGTGTAGTGTATATCAGTAGTGTCTGTATCTAGCTGTATATATATATATTACTGATCATTAGTCAGTGTGATGTGTGTAGTATATATCAGTAGTGTCTGTATCTAGCTGTATATATATATATTACTGATCATTAGTCAGTGTGATGTGTGTAGTGTATATCAGTAGTGTCTGTATCTAGCTGTGTATATATATATTACTGATCATTAGTCAGTGTGATGTGTGTAGTATATATCAGTAGTGTCTGTATCTAGCTGTATATATATATATTACTGATCATTAGTCAGTGTGATGTGTGTAGTATATATCAGTAGTGTCTGTATCTAGCTGTATATATATATATTACTGATCATTAGTCAGTGTGATGTGTGTAGTGTATATCAGTAGTGTCTGTATCTAGCTGTGTATATATATATTACTGATCATTAGTCAGTGTGATGTGTGTAGTATATATCAGTAGTGTCTGTATCTAGCTGTATATATATATTACTGATCATTAGTCAGTGTGATGTGTGTAGTGTATATCAGTAGTGTCTGTATCTAGCTGTGTATATATATATTACTGATCATTAGTCAGTGTGATGTGTGTAGTATATATCAGTAGTGTCTGTATCTAGCTGTGTATATATATATTACTGATCATTAGTCAGTGTGATGTGTGTAGTGTATATCAGTAGTGTCTGTATCTAGCTGTATATATATATATTACTGATCATTAGTCAGTGTGATGTGTGTAGTATATATCAGTAGTGTCTGTATCTAGCTGTGTATATATATATTACTGATCATTAGTCAGTGTGATGTGTGTAGTGTATATCAGTAGTGTCTGTATCTAGCTGTGTATATATATATTACTGATCATTAGTCAGTGTGATGTGTGTAGTATATATCAGTAGTGTCTGTATCTAGCTGTGTATATATATATTACTGATCATTAGTCAGTGTGATGTGTGTAGTGTATATCAGTAGTGTCTGTATCTAGCTGTATATATATATATTACTGATCATTAGTCAGTGTGATGTGTGTAGTGTATATCAGTAGTGTCTGTATCTAGCTGGTATATATATATATTACTGATCATTAGTCAGTGTGATGTGTGTAGTATATCAGTAGTGTCTGTATCTAGCTGTGTATATATATATTACTGATCATTAGTCAGTGTGATGTGTGTAGTGTATATCAGTAGTGTCTGTATCTAGCTGTATATATATTACTGATCATTAGTCAGTGTGATGTGTGTAGTATATATCAGTAGTGTCTGTATCTAGCTGTGTATATATATATTACTGATCATTAGTCAGTGTGATGTGTGTAGTGTATATCAGTAGTGTCTGTATCTAGCTGTGTATATATATATTACTGATCATTAGTCAGTGTGATGTGTGTAGTATATATCAGTAGTGTCTGTATCTAGCTGTATATATATATTACTGATCATTAGTCAGTGTGATGTGTGTAGTGTATATCAGTAGTGTCTGTATCTAGCTGTGTATATATATATTACTGATCATTAGTCAGTGTGATGTGTGTAGTGTATATCAGTAGTGTCTGTATCTAGCTGTGTATATATATATATTACTGATCATTAGTCAGTGTGATGTGTGTAGTATATATCAGTAGTGTCTGTATCTAGCTGTATATATATATTACTGATCATTAGTCAGTGTGATGTGTGTAGTGTATATCAGTAGTGTCTGTATCTAGCTGTGTATATATATATTACTGATCATTAGTCAGTGTGATGTGTGTAGTGTATATCAGTAGTGTCTGTATCTAGCTGTGTATATATATATTACTGATCATTAGTCAGTGTGATGTGTGTAGTGTATATCAGTAGTGTCTGTATCTAGCTGTATATATATATATTACTGATCATTAGTCAGTGTGATGTGTGTAGTGTATATCAGTAGTGTCTGTATCTAGCTGTGTATATATATATTACTGATCATTAGTCAGTGTGATGTGTGTAGTGTATATCAGTAGTGTCTGTATCTAGCTGTGTATATATATATTACTGATCATTAGTCAGTGTGATGTGTGTAGTGTATATCAGTAGTGTCTGTATCTAGCTGTATATATATATTACTGATCATTAGTCAGTGTGATGTGTGTAGTGTATATCAGTAGTGTCTGTATCTAGCTGGTATATATATATATTACTGATCATTAGTCAGTGTGATGTGTGTAGTGTATATCAGTAGTGTCTGTATCTAGCTGTATATATATATATTACTGATCATTAGTCAGTGTGATGTGTGTAGTGTATATCAGTAGTGTCTGTATCTAGCTGTATATATATATATTACTGATCATTAGTCAGTGTGATGTGTGTAGTGTATATCAGTAGTGTCTGTATCTAGCTGTATATATATATATTACTGATCATTAGTCAGTGTGATGTGTGTAGTGTATATCAGTAGTGTCTGTATCTAGCTGTATATATATATATTACTGATCATTAGTCAGTGTGATGTGTGTAGTGTATATCAGTAGTGTCTGTATCTAGCTGTATATATATATATTACTGATCATTAGTCAGTGTGATGTGTGTAGTGTATATCAGTAGTGTCTGTATCTAGCTGTATATATATATATTACTGATCATTAGTCAGTGTGATGTGTGTAGTGTATATCAGTAGTGTCTGTATCTAGCTGTATATATATATATTACTGATCATTAGTCAGTGTGATGTGTGTAGTGTATATCAGTAGTGTCTGTATCTAGCTGTATATATATATATTACTGATCATTAGTCAGTGTGATGTGTGTAGTGTATATCAGTAGTGTCTGTATCTAGCTGTATATATATATATTACTGATCATTAGTCAGTGTGGGTGTGATCAGTAGTGTCTGTATCTAGCTGTATATATATAACTGATCAGTAGTCAGTTGTCTGTATCTAGCTGTTATACTGTATATATATATTACTGATCATTAGTCAGTGTGATGTGTGTAGTGTATATCAGTAGTGTCTGTATGTTAGGCTGTATATATATATACTGATCATTAGTCAGTGTGATGTGTGTAGTGTATATCAGTAGTGTCTGTATCTAGCTGTATATATATATATTACTGATCATTAGTCAGTGTGATGTGTGTAGTGTATATCAGTAGTGTCTGTATCTAGCTGATATATATATATTACTGATCATTAGTCAGTGTGATGTGTGTAGTGTATATATACGTAGTGTCTGTATCTAGCTGTATATATATTATGATCATTAGTCAGTGTGATGTGTGTAGTGTATATCAGTAGTGTCTGTATCTAGCTGTATATATATATATTACTGATCATTAGTCAGTGTGATGTGTGTAGTGTATATCAGTAGTGTCTGTATCTAGCTGTATATATATATATTACTGATCATTAGTCAGTGTGATGTGTGTAGTGTATATCAGTAGTGTCTGTATCTAGCTGTATATATATATTACTGATCATTAGTCAGTGTGATGTGTGTAGTGTATATCAGTAGTGTCTGTATCTAGCTGTGATATATATATATTACTGATCATTAGTCAGTGTGATGTGTGTAGTGTATATCAGTAGTGTCTGTATCTAGCTGTATATATATATATTACTGATCATTAGTCAGTGTGATGTGTGTAGTATATATCAGTAGTGTCTGTATCTAGCTGTGTATATATATATTACTGATCATTAGTCAGTGTGATGTGTGTAGTGTATATCAGTAGTGTCTGTATCTAGCTGTGTATATATATATTACTGATCATTAGTCAGTGTGATGTGTGTAGTGTATATCAGTAGTGTCTGTATCTAGCTGTGTATATATATATATTACTGATCATTAGTCAGTGTGATGTGTGTAGTGTATATCAGTAGTGTCTGTATCTAGCTGTATATATATATATTACTGATCATTAGTCAGTGTGATGTGTGTAGTGTATATCAGTAGTGTCTGTATCTAGCTGTATATATATATATTACTGATCATTAGTCAGTGTGATGTGTGTAGTGTATATCAGTAGTGTCTGTATCTAGCTGTGTATATATATATTACTGATCATTAGTCAGTGTGATGTGTGTAGTGTATATCAGTAGTGTCTGTATCTAGCTGTATATATATATATTACTGATCATTAGTCAGTGTGATGTGTGTAGTATATATCAGTAGTGTCTGTATCTAGCTGTGTATATATATATTACTGATCATTAGTCAGTGTGATGTGTGTAGTGTATATCAGTAGTGTCTGTATCTAGCTGTGTATATATATATTACTGATCATTAGTCAGTGTGATGTGTGTAGTGTATATCAGTAGTGTCTGTATCTAGCTGTATATATATATTACTGATCATTAGTCAGTGTGATGTGTGTAGTGTATATCAGTAGTGTCTGTATCTAGCTGTATATATATATATTACTGATCATTAGTCAGTGTGATGTGTGTAGTGTATATCAGTAGTGTCTGTATCTAGCTGTGTATATATATATTACTGATCATTAGTCAGTGTGATGTGTGTAGTGTATATCAGTAGTGTCTGTATCTAGCTGTGTATATATATATTACTGATCATTAGTCAGTGTGATGTGTGTAGTGTATATCAGTAGTGTCTGTATCTAGCTGTATATATATATTACTGATCATTAGTCAGTGTGATGTGTGTAGTGTATATCAGTAGTGTCTGTATCTAGCTGTGTATATATATATTACTGATCATTAGTCAGTGTGATGTGTGTAGTATATATCAGTAGTGTCTGTATCTAGCTGTGTATATATATATTACTGATCATTAGTCAGTGTGATGTGTGTAGTGTATATCAGTAGTGTCTGTATCTAGCTGTATATATATATATTACTGATCATTAGTCAGTGTGATGTGTGTAGTGTATATCAGTAGTGTCTGTATCTAGCTGTGTATATATATATTACTGATCATTAGTCAGTGTGATGTGTGTAGTGTATATCAGTAGTGTCTGTATCTAGCTGTGTATATATATATTACTGATCATTAGTCAGTGTGATGTGTGTAGTATATATCAGTAGTGTCTGTATCTAGCTGTGTATATATATATTACTGATCATTAGTCAGTGTGATGTGTGTAGTGTATATCAGTAGTGTCTGTATCTAGCTGTATATATATATTACTGATCATTAGTCAGTGTGATGTGTGTAGTATATATCAGTAGTGTCTGTATCTAGCTGTGTATATATATATTACTGATCATTAGTCAGTGTGATGTGTGTAGTGTATATCAGTAGTGTCTGTATCTAGCTGTGTATATATATATTACTGATCATTAGTCAGTGTGATGTGTGTAGTGTATATCAGTAGTGTCTGTATCTAGCTGTGTATATATATATTACTGATCATTAGTCAGTGTGATGTGTGTAGTATATATCAGTAGTGTCTGTATCTAGCTGTGTATATATATATTACTGATCATTAGTCAGTGTGATGTGTGTAGTATATATCAGTAGTGTCTGTATCTAGCTGTATATATATATTACTGATCATTAGTCAGTGTGATGTGTGTAGTATATATCAGTAGTGTCTGTATCTAGCTGTGTATATATATATTACTGATCATTAGTCAGTGTGATGTGTGTAGTGTATATCAGTAGTGTCTGTATCTAGCTGTATATATATATATTACTGATCATTAGTCAGTGTGATGTGTGTAGTATATATCAGTAGTGTCTGTATCTAGCTGTATATATATATATTACTGATCATTAGTCAGTGTGATGTGTGTAGTATATATCAGTAGTGTCTGTATCTAGCTGTGTATATATATATTACTGATCATTAGTCAGTGTGATGTGTGTAGTATATATCAGTAGTGTCTGTATCTAGCTGTGTATATATATATTACTGATCATTAGTCAGTGTGATGTGTGTAGTATATATCAGTAGTGTCTGTATCTAGCTGTGTATATATATATTACTGATCATTAGTCAGTGTGATGTGTGTAGTATATATCAGTAGTGTCTGTATCTAGCTGTGTATATATATATTACTGATCATTAGTCAGTGTGATGTGTGTAGTGTATATCAGTAGTGTCTGTATCTAGCTGTGTATATATATATTACTGATCATTAGTCAGTGTGATGTGTGTAGTATATATCAGTAGTGTCTGTATCTAGCTGTATATATATTACTGATCATTAGTCAGTGTGATGTGTGTAGTGTATATCAGTAGTGTCTGTATCTAGCTGTGTATATATATATTACTGATCATTAGTCAGTGTGATGTGTGTAGTGTATATCAGTAGTGTCTGTATCTAGCTGTGTATATATATATATTACTGATCATTAGTCAGTGTGATGTGTGTAGTGTATATCAGTAGTGTCTGTATCTAGCTGTATATATATATATTACTGATCATTAGTCAGTGTGATGTGTGTAGTGTATATCAGTAGTGTCTGTATCTAGCTGTATATATATATTACTGATCATTAGTCAGTGTGATGTGTGTAGTGTATATCAGTAGTGTCTGTATCTAGCTGTGTATATATATATTACTGATCATTAGTCAGTGTGATGTGTGTAGTGTATATCAGTAGTGTCTGTATCTAGCTGTGTATATATATATTACTGATCATTAGTCAGTGTGATGTGTGTAGTGTATATCAGTAGTGTCTGTATCTAGCTGTATATATATATATTACTGATCATTAGTCAGTGTGATGTGTGTAGTGTATATCAGTAGTGTCTGTATCTAGCTGTGTATATATATATATTACTGATCATTAGTCAGTGTGATGTGTGTAGTATATATCAGTAGTGTCTGTATCTAGCTGTGTATATATATATTACTGATCATTAGTCAGTGTGATGTGTGTAGTGTATATCAGTAGTGTCTGTATCTAGCTGTATATATATATATTACTGATCATTAGTCAGTGTGATGTGTGTAGTGTATATCAGTAGTGTCTGTATCTAGCTGTATATATATATTACTGATCATTAGTCAGTGTGATGTGTGTAGTGTATATCAGTAGTGTCTGTATCTAGCTGTATATATATATATTACTGATCATTAGTCAGTGTGATGTGTGTAGTATATATCAGTAGTGTCTGTATCTAGCTGTATATATATATTACTGATCATTAGTCAGTGTGATGTGTGTAGTGTATATCAGTAGTGTCTGTATCTAGCTGTATATATATATATTACTGATCATTAGTCAGTGTGATGTGTGTAGTGTATATCAGTAGTGTCTGTATCTAGCTGTATATATATATATTACTGATCATTAGTCAGTGTGATGTGTGTAGTATATATCAGTAGTGTCTGTATCTAGCTGTATATATATATATTACTGATCATTAGTCAGTGTGATGTGTGTAGTGTATATCAGTAGTGTCTGTATCTAGCTGTGTATATATATATTACTGATCATTAGTCAGTGTGATGTGTGTAGTGTATATCAGTAGTGTCTGTATCTAGCTGTATATATATATTACTGATCATTAGTCAGTGTGATGTGTGTAGTATATATCAGTAGTGTCTGTATCTAGCTGTGTATATATATATATTACTGATCATTAGTCAGTGTGATGTGTGTAGTGTATATCAGTAGTGTCTGTATCTAGCTGTATATATATATATTACTGATCATTAGTCAGTGTGATGTGTGTAGTATATATCAGTAGTGTCTGTATCTAGCTGTATATATATATATTACTGATCATTAGTCAGTGTGATGTGTGTAGTGTATATCAGTAGTGTCTGTATCTAGCTGTATATATATATATTACTGATCATTAGTCAGTGTGATGTGTGTAGTATATATCAGTAGTGTCTGTATCTAGCTGTATATATATATATTACTGATCATTAGTCAGTGTGATGTGTGTAGTGTATATCAGTAGTGTCTGTATCTAGCTGTATATATATATATTACTGATCATTAGTCAGTGTGATGTGTGTAGTATATATCAGTAGTGTCTGTATCTAGCTGTATATATATATATTACTGATCATTAGTCAGTGTGATGTGTGTAGTATATATCAGTAGTGTCTGTATCTAGCTGTATATATATATTACTGATCATTAGTCAGTGTGATGTGTGTAGTATATATCAGTAGTGTCTGTATCTAGCTGTGTATATATATATATTACTGATCATTAGTCAGTGTGATGTGTGTAGTGTATATCAGTAGTGTCTGTATCTAGCTGTATATATATATATTACTGATCATTAGTCAGTGTGATGTGTGTAGTGTATATCAGTAGTGTCTGTATCTAGCTGTGTATATATATATTACTGATCATTAGTCAGTGTGATGTGTGTAGTATATATCAGTAGTGTCTGTATCTAGCTGTGTATATATATATTACTGATCATTAGTCAGTGTGATGTGTGTAGTATATATCAGTAGTGTCTGTATCTAGCTGTGTATATATATATTACTGATCATTAGTCAGTGTGATGTGTGTAGTGTATATCAGTAGTGTCTGTATCTAGCTGTGTATATATATATTACTGATCATTAGTCAGTGTGATGTGTGTAGTATATATCAGTAGTGTCTGTATCTAGCTGTATATATATATTACTGATCATTAGTCAGTGTGATGTGTGTAGTATATATCAGTAGTGTCTGTATCTAGCTGTATATATATATATTACTGATCATTAGTCAGTGTGATGTGTGTAGTGTATATCAGTAGTGTCTGTATCTAGCTGTATATATATATATTACTGATCATTAGTCAGTGTGATGTGTGTAGTGTATATCAGTAGTGTCTGTATCTAGCTGTGTATATATATATTACTGATCATTAGTCAGTGTGATGTGTGTAGTATATATCAGTAGTGTCTGTATCTAGCTGTATATATATATATTACTGATCATTAGTCAGTGTGATGTGTGTAGTATATATCAGTAGTGTCTGTATCTAGCTGTATATATATATTACTGATCATTAGTCAGTGTGATGTGTGTAGTGTATATCAGTAGTGTCTGTATCTAGCTGTGTATATATATATTACTGATCATTAGTCAGTGTGATGTGTGTAGTGTATATCAGTAGTGTCTGTATCTAGCTGTATATATATATATTACTGATCATTAGTCAGTGTGATGTGTGTAGTATATATCAGTAGTGTCTGTATCTAGCTGTATATATATATATTACTGATCATTAGTCAGTGTGATGTGTGTAGTATATATCAGTAGTGTCTGTATCTAGCTGTATATATATATTACTGATCATTAGTCAGTGTGATGTGTGTAGTGTATATCAGTAGTGTCTGTATCTAGCTGTGTATATATATATTACTGATCATTAGTCAGTGTGATGTGTGTAGTGTATATCAGTAGTGTCTGTATCTAGCTGTATATATATATATATTACTGATCATTAGTCAGTGTGATGTGTGTAGTGTATATCAGTAGTGTCTGTATCTAGCTGTGTATATATATATTACTGATCATTAGTCAGTGTGATGTGTGTAGTATATATCAGTAGTGTCTGTATCTAGCTGTATATATATATATTACTGATCATTAGTCAGTGTGATGTGTGTAGTGTATATCAGTAGTGTCTGTATCTAGCTGTATATATATATATTACTGATCATTAGTCAGTGTGATGTGTGTAGTGTATATATCAGTAGTGTCTGTATCTAGCTGTATATATATATATTACTGATCATTAGTCAGTGTGATGTGTGTAGTGTATATCAGTAGTGTCTGTATCTAGCTGTATATATATATATTACTGATCATTAGTCAGTGTGATGTGTGTAGTGTATATCAGTAGTGTCTGTATCTAGCTGTGTATATATATATTACTGATCATTAGTCAGTGTGATGTGTGTAGTGTATATCAGTAGTGTCTGTATCTAGCTGTATATATATATATTACTGATCATTAGTCAGTGTGATGTGTGTAGTGTATATCAGTAGTGTCTGTATCTAGCTGTATATATATATTACTGATCATTAGTCAGTGTGATGTGTGTAGTATATATCAGTAGTGTCTGTATCTAGCTGTGTATATATATATATTACTGATCATTAGTCAGTGTGATGTGTGTAGTGTATATCAGTAGTGTCTGTATCTAGCTGTATATATATATTACTGATCATTAGTCAGTGTGATGTGTGTAGTGTATATCAGTAGTGTCTGTATCTAGCTGTGTATATATATATTACTGATCATTAGTCAGTGTGATGTGTGTAGTATATATCAGTAGTGTCTGTATCTAGCTGTATATATATATATTACTGATCATTAGTCAGTGTGATGTGTGTAGTGTATATCAGTAGTGTCTGTATCTAGCTGTGTATATATATATTACTGATCATTAGTCAGTGTGATGTGTGTAGTATATATCAGTAGTGTCTGTATCTAGCTGTGTATATATATATTACTGATCATTAGTCAGTGTGATGTGTGTAGTGTATATCAGTAGTGTCTGTATCTAGCTGTATATATATATATTACTGATCATTAGTCAGTGTGATGTGTGTAGTATATATCAGTAGTGTCTGTATCTAGCTGTGTATATATATATTACTGATCATTAGTCAGTGTGATGTGTGTAGTGTATATCAGTAGTGTCTGTATCTAGCTGTATATATATATATTACTGATCATTAGTCAGTGTGATGTGTGTAGTATATATCAGTAGTGTCTGTATCTAGCTGTATATATATATATATTACTGATCATTAGTCAGTGTGATGTGTGTAGTATATATCAGTAGTGTCTGTATCTAGCTGTATATATATATATTACTGATCATTAGTCAGTGTGATGTGTGTAGTGTATATCAGTAGTGTCTGTATCTAGCTGTGTATATATATATATTACTGATCATTAGTCAGTGTGATGTGTGTAGTGTATATCAGTAGTGTCTGTATCTAGCTGTATATATATATATATTACTGATCATTAGTCAGTGTGATGTGTGTAGTGTATATCAGTAGTGTCTGTATCTAGCTGTGTATATATATATATTACTGATCATTAGTCAGTGTGATGTGTGTAGTGTATATCAGTAGTGTCTGTATCTAGCTGTATATATATATATTACTGATCATTAGTCAGTGTGATGTGTGTAGTATATATCAGTAGTGTCTGTATCTAGCTGTGTATATATATATTACTGATCATTAGTCAGTGTGATGTGTGTAGTGTATATCAGTAGTGTCTGTATCTAGCTGTATATATATATTACTGATCATTAGTCAGTGTGATGTGTGTAGTATATATCAGTAGTGTCTGTATCTAGCTGTATATATATATATTACTGATCATTAGTCAGTGTGATGTGTGTAGTGTATATCAGTAGTGTCTGTATCTAGCTGTGTATATATATATTACTGATCATTAGTCAGTGTGATGTGTGTAGTATATATCAGTAGTGTCTGTATCTAGCTGTGTATATATATATTACTGATCATTAGTCAGTGTGATGTGTGTAGTATATATCAGTAGTGTCTGTATCTAGCTGTATATATATATTACTGATCATTAGTCAGTGTGATGTGTGTAGTATATATCAGTAGTGTCTGTATCTAGCTGTATATATATATATTACTGATCATTAGTCAGTGTGATGTGTGTAGTGTATATCAGTAGTGTCTGTATCTAGCTGTATATATATATATTACTGATCATTAGTCAGTGTGATGTGTGTAGTGTATATCAGTAGTGTCTGTATCTAGCTGTGTATATATATATTACTGATCATTAGTCAGTGTGATGTGTGTAGTATATATCAGTAGTGTCTGTATCTAGCTGTATATATATATATTACTGATCATTAGTCAGTGTGATGTGTGTAGTGTATATCAGTAGTGTCTGTATCTAGCTGTATATATATATTACTGATCATTAGTCAGTGTGATGTGTGTAGTGTATATCAGTAGTGTCTGTATCTAGCTGTATATATATATTACTGATCATTAGTCAGTGTGATGTGTGTAGTATATATCAGTAGTGTCTGTATCTAGCTGTATATATATATATTACTGATCATTAGTCAGTGTGATGTGTGTAGTGTATATCAGTAGTGTCTGTATCTAGCTGTATATATATATTACTGATCATTAGTCAGTGTGATGTGTGTAGTGTATATCAGTAGTGTCTGTATCTAGCTGTATATATATATATTACTGATCATTAGTCAGTGTGATGTGTGTAGTATATATCAGTAGTGTCTGTATCTAGCTGTATATATATATATTACTGATCATTAGTCAGTGTGATGTGTGTAGTGTATATCAGTAGTGTCTGTATCTAGCTGTATATATATATTACTGATCATTAGTCAGTGTGATGTGTGTAGTGTATATCAGTAGTGTCTGTATCTAGCTGTGTATATATATATTACTGATCATTAGTCAGTGTGATGTGTGTAGTATATATCAGTAGTGTCTGTATCTAGCTGTATATATATATATTACTGATCATTAGTCAGTGTGATGTGTGTAGTATATATCAGTAGTGTCTGTATCTAGCTGTATATATATATATTACTGATCATTAGTCAGTGTGATGTGTGTAGTGTATATCAGTAGTGTCTGTATCTAGCTGTATATATATATTACTGATCATTAGTCAGTGTGATGTGTGTAGTATATATCAGTAGTGTCTGTATCTAGCTGTGTATATATATATTACTGATCATTAGTCAGTGTGATGTGTGTAGTATATATCAGTAGTGTCTGTATCTAGCTGTGTATATATATATTACTGATCATTAGTCAGTGTGATGTGTGTAGTGTATATCAGTAGTGTCTGTATCTAGCTGTGTATATATATATTACTGATCATTAGTCAGTGTGATGTGTGTAGTATATATCAGTAGTGTCTGTATCTAGCTGTGTATATATATATTACTGATCATTAGTCAGTGTGATGTGTGTAGTATATATCAGTAGTGTCTGTATCTAGCTGTATATATATATATTACTGATCATTAGTCAGTGTGATGTGTGTAGTGTATATCAGTAGTGTCTGTATCTAGCTGTGTATATATATATTACTGATCATTAGTCAGTGTGATGTGTGTAGTATATATCAGTAGTGTCTGTATCTAGCTGTGTATATATATATTACTGATCATTAGTCAGTGTGATGTGTGTAGTGTATATCAGTAGTGTCTGTATCTAGCTGTATATATATATATTACTGATCATTAGTCAGTGTGATGTGTGTAGTGTATATCAGTAGTGTCTGTATCTAGCTGTATATATATATATTACTGATCATTAGTCAGTGTGATGTGTGTAGTATATATCAGTAGTGTCTGTATCTAGCTGTATATATATATATTACTGATCATTAGTCAGTGTGATGTGTGTAGTGTATATCAGTAGTGTCTGTATCTAGCTGTGTATATATATATTACTGATCATTAGTCAGTGTGATGTGTGTAGTATATATCAGTAGTGTCTGTATCTAGCTGTATATATATATATATTACTGATCATTAGTCAGTGTGATGTGTGTAGTGTATATCAGTAGTGTCTGTATCTAGCTGTATATATATATTACTGATCATTAGTCAGTGTGATGTGTGTAGTATATATCAGTAGTGTCTGTATCTAGCTGTATATATATATTACTGATCATTAGTCAGTGTGATGTGTGTAGTGTATATCAGTAGTGTCTGTATCTAGCTGTGTATATATATATTACTGATCATTAGTCAGTGTGATGTGTGTAGTATATATCAGTAGTGTCTGTATCTAGCTGTGTATATATATATATTACTGATCATTAGTCAGTGTGATGTGTGTAGTATATATCAGTAGTGTCTGTATCTAGCTGTGTATATATATATATTACTGATCATTAGTCAGTGTGATGTGTGTAGTGTATATCAGTAGTGTCTGTATCTAGCTGTGTATATATATATTACTGATCATTAGTCAGTGTGATGTGTGTAGTGTATATCAGTTGTACAGTGATTGGTTTCATGCTAATTATTGTGTGTCCCTCTTATATACACCTGACAATGTGTGTCGTGTTGTTCAGCTTGAGAAACGTTCAGTGACCGAAACGTCACATAAATCCACCCTTTATTCATCTATCTGGAAGTCCTGGTTCCGTTATTTTGTCCTATGGGCGATATACACACACACACACACACACACACACACACACACACAGGGGTGCATATGGGTGATATATATACAGGGGTGTACGCGGGTGATATATATGTATACAGGGGTGTACGCGGGTGATATATATATGTATACAGGGGTGTACGCGGGTGATATATATATGTATACAGGGGTGTACGCGGGTGATATATATATGTATACAGGGGTGTACGCGGGTGATATATATATATGTATAAAGGGGTGTATGCGGGGGATATATATATATGTATACAGGGGTGTACGTGGGTGATATATATGTATAAAGGGGTGTACGCGGGTGATATATATGTATACAGGGGTGTACGCGGGTGATATATATGTATAAAGGGGTGTACGCGGGTGATATATATGTATACAGGGGTGTACGCGGGTGATATATATGTATAAAGGGGTGTACGCAGGTGATATATATGTATACACAGGGGTGTACGCAGGTGATATATATGTATAAAGGGGTGTATGCGGGGGATATATATATATATATATATATATATATATATATATATATATATATATATATATATACACAGGGGTGTACGCGGGTGATATATATGTATACACAGGGGTGTACGCAGGTGATATATATATGTATAAAGGGGTGTATGCGGGGGATATATATATATATATATATATATATATACACAGGGGTGTACGCGGGTGATATATATATGTATACAGGGGTGTACGCGGGTGATATATATGTATACAGGGGTGTACGCGGGTGATATATATGTATACAGGGGTGTACGCGGGTGATATATATATACACAGGGGTGTACGCGGGTGATATATATATGTATACAGGGGTGTACGCGGGTGATATATATGTATACAGGGGTGTACGCAGGTGATATATATGTATACAGGGGTGTACGCGGGTGATATATATATATATATATATATACACACAGGGGTGTACGCGGGTGATATATATGTATACAGGGGTGTACGCGGGTGATATATATATGTATACAGGGGTGTACGCGGGTGATATATATGTATACAGGGGTGTACGCGGGTGATATATATGTATACAGGGGTGTACGCGGGTGATATATATATATATATATGTATACAGGGGTGTATGCGGGGGATATATATATGTATGCAGGGGTGTACGCGGGTGATATATATATGTATACAGGGGTGTACGCGGGTGATATATATATGTATACAGGGGTGTACGCGGGTGATATATATATATATGTATACAGGGGTGTATGCGGGGGATATATATATATGTACACAGGGGTGTACGCGGGTGATATATATGTATACAAGGGTGTACGCAGGTGATATATATGTATACTGGGGTGTACGCAGGTGATATATATATGTATACAGGGTGTACGCGGGTGATATATATGTATACAGGGGTGTACGCAGGTGATATATATGTATACAGGGGTGTATGCGGGTGATATATATGTATACACAGGGGTGTACGCGGGTGATATATATATATGTATAAAGGGGTGTATGCGGGGGATATATATATATATATATATATACACACACAGGGGTGTACGCGGGTGATATATATGTATACAGGGGTGTACGCAGGTGATATATATGTATACAGGGGTGTATGCAGGGGATATATATATATACACACAGGGGTGTACGCGGGTGATTTATATGTATACAGGGGTGTACGCGGGTGATATATATGTATACAGGGGTGTACGCGGGTGATATATATGTATACAGGGGTGTATGCGGGGGATATATATATATATACACACAGGGGTGTACGCGGGTGATATATATATGTATACAGGGGTGTACGCGGGTGATATATATGTATACAGGGGTGTACGCGGGTGATATATATGTATAAAGGGGTGTACGCGGGGGATATATATATATACACAGGGGTGTACGCGGGTGATATATATGTATACAGGGGTGTATGCAGGTGATATATATATAAGTATGTATAAAGGGGTGTATGCGGGTGATATATATATATGTATACAGTTGTGTACGCGGGTGATATATATGTATAAAGGGGTGTACGCGGGTGATATGTATGTATACAGGGGTGTATGCAGGTGATATATATATATGTATAAAGGGGTGTATGCGGGTGATATATATGTATACAGGGGTGTATGCAGGTGATATATATATATGTATAAAGGGGTGTATGCGGGTGATATATATGTATACAGTTGTGTACGCGGGTGATATATATGTATAAAGGGGTGTACGCGGGTGATATGTATATATATACACAGGGGTGTACGCGGGTGATATATATGTATACAGGGGTGTATGCAGGTGATATATATATATGTATACAGGGGTGTACGCGGGTGATATATATGTATACAGTTGTGTACGCGGGTGATATATATGTATAAAGGGGTGTACGCGGGTGATATGTATACAGGGGTGTACGCAGGTGATATATATGTATACAGGGGTGTACGCGGGTGATATATATGTATACAGGGGTGTACGCAGGTGATATATATGTATACAGGGGTGTATGCGGGGGATATATATACACAGGGGTGTACGCGGGTGATATATATGTATACAGGGGTGTATGCAGGTGATATATATATATGTATACAGGGGTGTACGCGGGTGATATATATGTATACAGTTGTGTACGCGGGTGATATATATGTATAAAGGGGTGTACGCGGGTGATATGTATACAGGGGTGTACGCAGGTGATATATATGTATACAGGGGTGTACGCGGGTGATATATATGTATACAGGGGTGTACGCAGGTGATATATATGTATACAGGGTGTACGCGGGTGTTATATATGTATAAAGGGGTGTATGCGGGTGATATATATGTATACAGGGGTGTATACGGGTGATATATATGTATACAGGGGTGTACGCGGGTGATATATATGTATACAGGGGTGTACGCAGGTGATATATATATGTATAAAGGGGTGTATGCGGGGGATATATATATATACACAGGGGTGTACGCGGGTGATATATATATGTATACAGGGGTGTACGCGGGTGATATATATGTATAAAGGGGTGTATGCGGGGGATATATATATACACACACACAGGGGTGTACGCGGGTGATATATATATGTATACTGGGGTGTACGCAGGTGATATATATATGTATACAGGGGTGTACGCGGTGATATATATATGTATACAGGGGTGTACGCGGGTGATATATATGTATACACAGGGGTGTACGCGGGTGATATATATGTATACAGGGGTGTACGCGGGTGATATATATATATGTATACAGGGGTGTACGCGGGTGATATATATATGTATAAAGGGGTGTACGCGGGTGATATATATATATATGTATACAGGGGTGTACGCGGGTGATATATATGTATACAGGGGTGTACGCGGGTGATATATATGTATACAGGGGTGTATGCGGGTGATATGTATACAGGGGTGTACGCGGGTGATATATATGTATACAGGGTGTACGCGGGTGATATATATGTATAAAGGGGTGTATGCGGGATATATATATATATATATACACACAGGGGTGTACGCGGGTGATATATATATATGTAAACAGGGGTGTACGCGGGTGATATATATATATATACACATACAGGGGTGTACGCGGGTGATATATATATATTACACACAGGGGTGTACGCGGGTGATATATATGTATACAGGGGTGTACGCGGGTGATATATATATATATATACACAGGGGTGTACGCGGGTGATATATATGTATACAGGGGTGTACGCAGGTGATATATATGTATACAGGGGTGTACGCGGGTGATATATATATATATATATACACACAGGGGTGTACGCGGGTGATATATATGTATACAGGGGTGTACGCGGGTGATATATATGTATACAGGGGTGTATGCGGGTGATATATATGTATAAAGGGGTGTACGCGGGTGATATATATATGTATAAAGGGGTGTATGCGGGTGATATATGTATACAGGGGTGTACGCAGGTGATATATATGTATACAGGGGTGTACGCGGGTGATATATATATATATATATATACACACAGGGGTGTACGCGGGTGATATATATGTATACAGGGGTGTACGCGGGTGATATATATGTATACAGGAGTGTACGCGGGTGATATATATGTATACAGGGGTGTACGCGGGTGATATATATGTATACAGGGGTGTACGCGGGTGATATATATGTATACAGGGGTGTACGCGGGTGATATATATATATATATATATATATGTATACAGGGGTGTACGCGGGTGATATATATGTATAAAGGGGTGTACGCGGGTGATATATATGTATACAGGGGTGTACGCGGGTCATATATATGTATAAAGGGGTGTACGCGGGTGATATTTATGTATACAGGGGTGTACGCAGGTGATATATATGTATACACAGGGGTGTACGCGGGTGATATATATGTATACAAGGGTGTACGCAGGTGATATATATGTATACAGGGGTGTACGCGGGTGATATATATGTATACAGGGGTGTACGCAGGTGATATATATGTATACAGTTGTGTACGCGGGTGATATATATGTATACAGGGGTGTACGCGGGTGATATATATGTATACAAGGGTGTACGCAGGTGATATATATGTATACAGGGGTGTACGCAGGTGATATATATATGTATACAGGGGTGTACGCGGGTGATATATATGTATAAAGGGGTGTATGCGGGGGATATATATATATATATATACACAGGGATGTACGCGGGTGATTTATATGTATACAGGGGTGTACGCGGGTGATATGTATACAGGGGTGTACGCGGGTGATATATATGTATAAAGGGGTGTATGCGGGGGATATATATATACACACAGGGGTGTACGCGGGTGATATATATGTATACAGGGGTGTACGCAGGTGATATACATGTATACAGGGGTGTACGCGGGTGATATATATGTATAAAGGGGTGTATGCGGGTGATATATATATATATACACAGGGGTGTACGCAGGTGATATATATGTATACACAGGGTGTACGCGGGTGATATATATGTATACAGGGGTGTACGCAGGTGATATATATGTATACAGGGGTGTACGCGGGTGATTTATATGTATACAGGGGTGTACGCGGGTGATTTATATGTATACAGGGGTGTACGCAGGTGATATATATGTATACACAGGGGTGTACGCGGGTGATATATATGTATACAAGGGTGTACGCAGGTGATATATATGTATACAGGGGTGTACGCGGGTGATATATATGTATACAGGGGTGTACGCAGGTGATATATATGTATACAGTTGTGTACGCGGGTGATATATATGTATACAGGGGTGTACGCGGGTGATATATATGTATACAAGGGTGTACGCAGGTGATATATATGTATACAGGGGTGTACGCAGGTGATATATATATGTATACAGGGGTGTACGCGGGTGATATATATGTATAAAGGGGTGTATGCGGGGGATATATATATATATATATACACAGGGATGTACGCGGGTGATTTATATGTATACAGGGGTGTACGCGGGTGATATGTATACAGGGGTGTACGCGGGTGATATATATGTATAAAGGGGTGTATGCGGGGGATATATATATACACACAGGGGTGTACGCGGGTGATATATATGTATACAGGGGTGTACGCAGGTGATATACATGTATACAGGGGTGTACGCGGGTGATATATATGTATAAAGGGGTGTATGCGGGTGATATATATATATATACACAGGGGTGTACGCAGGTGATATATATGTATACACAGGGTGTACGCGGGTGATATATATGTATACAGGGGTGTACGCAGGTGATATATATGTATACAGTTGTGTACGCGGGTGATATATATGTATACAGGGGTGTACGCAGGTGATATATATGTATACAGGGGTGTACGCGGGTGATTTATATGTATACAGGGGTGTACGCGGGTGATATATATACACAGGGGTGTACGCGGGTGATATATATGTATACAGGGGTGTACGCGGGTGATATGTATACAGGGGTGTACGCGGGTGATATGTATACAGGGGTGTACGCGGGTGATATGTATACAGGGGTGTACGCGGGTGATATGTATACAGGGGTGTACGCGGGTGATATGTATACAGGGGTGTACGCGGGTGATTTCTGTGACCCGTCTCACCTCAGTACGAGCTGCGTGTTCTCCATCTTTAATTTGCTCTTGACGTCTCCGCTCGTCTGGTTGTCGTTCTCTAGTTCCGTCACCTTCTTCTCCAGGAAACTGACCTGAGGAGGAGGCGAGACGTAAGACGCCAGACTGACGGGTCCACTCATTTATCACAAGAGCCTGCGGGGGGCGCCCTCACCTTCTCAGTGATGTCATTGTCACAGGAGTCAATGCTGTCCCGGAACAAGTCCTCGGTGCTGCCGTTACTGCTGCTCAGGTTACTGGTGTTCAGAAGCTGCCTGCAGAAGAGCACAGCCGTGATACCTCCCCGTACCCCCACATTACCACCGTCCTCCTGTACCGCCACATTACCACCGTCCTCCTGTACCGCCACATTACCACCGTCCTCTTGTACCGCCACATTACCAACATCCTCCTGTACCCCGACATTACGCATCCTAGTACACCCAACATCCTCCTGTACCCCGACATTACCCATCCTAGTACACCCGACATCCTCCTGTACCCCGACATTACCCATCCTAGTACACCCGACATCCTCCTGTGCCCCGACATTACCCATCCTAGTACACCCAACATCCTCCTGTACCCCGACATTACCCATCCTAGTACACCCACATCCTCCTGTACCCCGACATTACCCATCCTAGTACACCCACATCCTCCTGTACCCCGACATTACCCATCCTAGTACACCCACATCCTCCTGTACCCCGACATTACGCATCCTAGTACACCCAACTTCCTCCTGTACCCCGACATTACCCATCCTAGTACACCCAACTCCCTCCTGTACCCCCACATTACCGTCCTGTACCCCCACATTATCCACCATCCTCCTGTACCCCCACATTACACAACATCCTCCTGTACCCCCACATTACCCATCCTAGTACACCCAACATCCTCCTGTACCCCGACATTACCCATCCTAGTACACCCAACATCCTCCTGTACCCCGACATTACCGATCCTAGTACACCCAACTTCCTCCTGTACCCCGACATTACCAATCCTAGTACACCCAACATCCTCCTGTACCCCGACATTACCCATCCTAGTACACCCAACATCCTCCTGTACCCCGACATTACCCATCCTAGTACACCCAACATCCTCCTGTGCCCCGACATTACCCATCCTAGTACACCCAACATCCTCCTGTACCCCGACATTACCCATCCTAGTACACCCAACATCCTCCTGTACCCTGACATTACCCATCCTAGTACACCCAACATCCTCCTGTACCCCGACATTACCCATCCTAGTACACCCAACATCACCCATCCTAGTACACCCAACTCCCTCCTGTACCCCGACATTACCCATCCTAGTACACCAAACTTCCTCCTGTACCCCGACATTACCCATCCTAGTACACCCAACATCCTCCTGTGCCCCGACATTACCCATCCTAGCACACCCGACTTCCTCCTGTACCCCGACATTACCCATCCTAGTACACCCAACTTCCTCCTGTACCCCGACATTACCCATCCTAGTACACCCAACATCCTCCTGTACCCCGACATTACCCATCCTAGTACACCCAACTTCCTCCTGTACCCCGACATTACCCATCCTAGTACACCCAACTTCCTCCTGTACCCCGACATTACCCATCCTAGTACACCCAACATCCTCCTGTACCCCGACATTACCCATCCTAGTACACCCAACATCCTCCTGTACCCCGACATTACCCATCCTAGTACACCCAACATCCTCCTGTACCCCGACATTACCCATCCTAGTACACCCAACATCCTCCTGTACCCCGACATTACCGATCCTAGTACACCCAACTTCCTCCTGTACCCCGACATTACCAATCCTAGTACACCCAACATCCTCCTGTACCCCGACATTACCCATCCTAGTACACCCAACATCCTCCTGTACCCCGACATTACCCATCCTAGTACACCCAACATCCTCCTGTGCCCCGACATTACCCATCCTAGTACACCCAACATCCTCCTGTACCCCGACATTACCCATCCTAGTACACCCAACATCCTCCTGTACCCTGACATTACCCATCCTAGTACACCCAACATCCTCCTGTACCCCGACATTACCCATCCTAGTACACCCAACATCACCCATCCTAGTACACCCAACTCCCTCCTGTACCCCGACATTACCCATCCTAGTACACCAAACTTCCTCCTGTACCCCGACATTACCCATCCTAGTACACCCAACATCCTCCTGTGCCCCGACATTACCCATCCTAGCACACCCGACTTCCTCCTGTACCCCGACATTACCCATCCTAGTACACCAAACTTCCTCCTGTACCCCGACATTACCCATCCTAGTACACCCAACATCCTCCTGTACCCCGACATTACCCATCCTAGTACACCCAACTTCCTCCTGTACCCCGACATTACCCATCCTAGTACACCCAACTTCCTCCTGTACCCCGACATTACCCATCCTAGTACACCCAACATCCTCCTGTACCCCGACATTACCCATCCTAGTACACCCAACATCCTCCTGTACCCCGACATTACCCATCCTAGTACACCCAACATCCTCCTGTACCCCGACATTACCCATCCTAGTACACCCAACATCCTCCTGTACCCCGACATTACCCATCCTAGTACACCCAACATCCTCCTGTACCCCGACATTACCCATCCTAGTACACCCAACTTCCTCCTGTACCCCGACATTACCCATCCTAGTACACCCAACTTCCTCCTGTACCCCGACATTACCCATCCTAGTACACCCAACATCCTCCTGTACCCCGACATTACCCATCCTAGTACACCCAACATCCTCCTGTACCCCGACATTACCCATCCTAGTACACCCAACATCCTCCTGTACCCTGACATTACCCATCCTAGTACACCCAACATCCTCCTGTACCCCGACATTACCCATCCTAGTACACCCAACATCCTCCTGTACCCCGACATTACCCATCCTAGTACACCCAACATCCTCCTGTGCCCCGACATCACCCATCCTAGTACACCCAACTTCCTCCTGTACCCCGACATTGCCCATCCTAGTACACCCAACATCCTCCTGTACCCTGACATTACCCATCCTAGTACACCCAACATCCTCCTGTACCCCGACATTACCCATCCTAGTACACCCAACATCCTCCTGTACCCCGACATTTCCCATCCTAGTACACCCAACTTCCTCCTGTACCCCGACATTACCCATCCTAGTACACCCAACTTCCTCCTGTACCCCGACATTACCCATCCTAGTACACCCAACATCCTCCTGTACCCCGACATTACCCATCCTAGTACACCCAACATCCTCCTGTACCCCGACATTACCCATCCTAGTACACCCAACATCCTCCTGTACCCTGACATTACCCATCCTAGTACACCCAACATCCTCCTGTACCCCGACATCACCGTCATGTACCCCAATATCAGCCATCCCAGTATGTCAAACATCCTCCGGCACTCCTCTCTTCCCACCTTCCCTCTGTGTGTTGGGATTGATCCCAGGGTCAGGCAGCTGCCGCACAAGCCACATATTAATAGAAATCCTATTTACCTTCCGAACGCCGTGCTCGTCATCTTCCTGCTGGGGCTGCAGATAAAGGAGATGAGAATATCAAATCATTGTCAACATTTTATAGTCATTGGTGACCCACGGGAAACATGGCAGAAGATGAGGTGGTCTCAGTGCCCCCTGACCAGCACCTCCAAGTGATCCAGTCCATCAGGGGACAAGTCAGAGAACTCTTCCCATACCGGACACCGGACCCTACAACCCATCATGGACCCCAGGCTACTCAAGGGACATGGGTGATATACATATATACAGGGGGGTGTACAGCTCTGGTTGGTCCCGTCTCCATTCCCCATGGACAGCGAAAACCTACTCAACCCCCGAACATTATCAAGCGAGGTCCAAATGGCCCCGGTACTTCTCCCCTACATGGTGCACATGAACAAGAGGTGGGCCCTGAGGTGGGGCTCTATGGGGGGTATGATCTGCTCTCATTTATGCCCCCCCAGTCACCTGTTGGCTCTCAGGTTCTTGAGCCGGGCCCTGAGGTGGAGCCTCCGTTTATCCCCCCCCCCCCGTGTCACCTGTTGGCTCTCAGGTTCTTGAGCCGGGCCCTGACGTGGGGCCCCTGTTTATGCCCCCCGCAGTCCCCTGTTGGCTCTCAGCTTCTTGAGCCGGGCCCTGAGGTGGGGCCTCCGTTTATGCCCCCCCCACCAGTCCCCTGTTGGCTCTCAGCTTCTTGAGCCGGGCCCTGATGTGGGGCCCCTGTTTATGCCCCCCCCCAGTCACCTGTTGGCTCTCAGGTTCTTGAGCCGGGCCCTGAGGTGGGGCCTCCGTTTATGCCCCCCCAGTCACCTGTTGGCTCTCAGGTTCTTGAGCCGGGCCCTGAGGTGGAGCCTCCGTTTATCCCCCCCCCCGTGTCACCTGTTGGCTCTCAGGTTCTTGAGCTGGGCCCTGACGTGGGGCCCCTGTTTATGCCCCCCCAGTCCCCTGTTGGCTCTCAGCTTCTTGAGCCGGGCCCTGAGGTGGGGCCTCCGTTTATGCCCCCCCCAGTCACCTGTTGGCTCTCAGGTTCTTGAGCCGGGCCCTGAGGTGGGGCCTCCGTTTATGCCCCCCCCCCCCAGTCCCCTGTTGGCTCTCAGCTTCTTGAGCCGGGCCCTGACATGGGGCCCCTGTTTATGCCCCCCCCCCCAGTCACCTGTTGGCTCTCAGGTTCTTGAGCCGGGCCCTGGGGTGGGGCCCCCGTTTATCCCCCCCCCAGTCACCTGTTGGCTCTCAGGTTCTTGAGCCGGGCCCTGTGGGGCCCCGTTTATGGCCCCCCCCCCAGTCACCTGTTGGCTCTCAGGTTCTTGAGCCGGGCCCTGAGGTGGAGCCTCCGTTTATCCCCCCCCCCCCCCGTGTCACCTGTTGGCTCTCAGGTTCTTGAGCCGGGCCCTGACGTGGGGCCCCTGTTTATGCCCCCCGCAGTCCCCTGTTGGCTCTCAGCTTCTTGAGCCGGGCCCTGAGGTGGGGCCTCCGTTTATGCCCCCCCCCCCCAGTCCCCTGTTGGCTCTCAGCTTCTTGAGCCGGGCCCTGACGTGGGGCCCCTGTTTATGCCCCCCCCCCAGTCACCTGTTGGCTCTCAGGTTCTTGAGCCGGGCCCTGAGGTGGGGCCTCCGTTTATGCCCCCCCAGTCACCTGTTGGCTCTCAGGTTCTTGAGCCGGGCCCTGAGGTGGAGCCTCCGTTTATCCCCCCCCCCCCCGTGTCACCTGTTGGCTCTCAGGTTCTTGAGCCGGGCCCTGACGTGGGGCCCGTTTATGCCCCCGCCAGTCCCCTGTTGGCTCTCAGCTTCTTGAGCCGGGCCCTGACGTGGGGCCCCTGTTTATGCCACCCCCCCCCAGTCACCTGTTGGCTCTCAGGTTCTTGAGCCGGGCCCTGAGGTGGGGCCTCCGTTTATTCCCCCCCCAGTCACCTGTTGGCTCTCAGGTTCTTGAGCCGGGCCCTGAGGTGGGGCCTCCGTTTATGCCCCCCCCCCCCCGTCCCCTGTTGGCTCTCAGCTTCTTGAGCCGGGCCCTGACGTGGGGCCCCTGTTTATGCCACCCCCCCCAGTCACCTGTTGGCTCTCAGGTTCTTGAGCCGGGCCCTGAGGTGGGGCCCCCGTTTATCCCCCCCCCAGTCACCTGTTGGCTCTCAGGTTCTTGAGCCGGGCCCTGAGCTGGGGCCCCCGTTTATCCCCCCACAGTCACCTGTTGGCTCTCAGGTTCTTGAGCCGGGCCCTGTGGGGCCCCCGTTTATGGCCCCCCCCCCAGTCACCTGTTGGCTCTCAGGTTCTTGAGCCGGGCCCTGAGGTGGGGCCCCCGTTTATGCCCCCCCCCCCCAGTCACCTGTTGGCTCTCAGGTTCTTGAGCCGGGCCTCCAGGTCATTGAGGAGTGTGATCTTCTTGGAGCACTGGGTGCAGTACATGTCCAGTAACTCGCTGGCGTACATGTGCCGCATCTTCTGGGGCGTCTGCCCGGCACTGGAGGGGAGTATAGGGGCACAGGGTTATGTGGGAGGAGGCCGGGCCACCAGCAACCTGCAGGACAGAGGGCTACCTGGAGGAGACGGAGGAGCCCAGGTCAGAGAGGGCGTGGCTTCTGCCCTCATCATCAGGGCTGGGGCTGCTCGGGGTGTAATCAACATCGTCCCCTTCACCGTAGTCCTCAAACTGCTCCTCATTACTGATCAGGGAGGCCGTGGAGCGGCTGGAGAAATCTGAGGTGTTCAGGAGGGTCCTAGAGAGAGGAGAATCATCATCAGAGACCCCCACAATCATCAGAGACCCCCACAATCATCAACCTCAGAAGCCCCCTACAGTCATCATCAGAGGCCCCCCACAGTCATCATCAGAGGCCCCCCACAGTCATCATCAGAGGCCCCCCACAGTCATCATCAGAGGCCCCCCACAGTCATCAGAGGCCCCCCACAGTCATCATCAGAGGCCCCCCACAGTCATCATCAGAGGCCCCCCACAGTCATCAGAGGCCCCCCCACAGTCATCATCAGAGGCCCCCCACAGTCATCATCAGAGGCCCCCCACAGTCATCAGAGGCCCCCCACAGTCATCAGAGGCCCCCCACAGTCATCATCATCAGAGGCCCCCCACAGTCATCATCAGAGGCACCCACAACCATCCTCAGAGGCCCCCCACAGTCATCATCAGAGGCCCCCCAACAACCATCCTCAGAGGCCCCCCACAATCATCATCCTCAGGGGCCCCCCACAATAATAATCAGAGGCCCCCCATAGTCATCAGAGGGCCCCCACAATCATCCTAAGAGGCCCCCCACAATCATCATCCTCAGAAGCCCCCCACAATCATCATCAGAGGCCCCCCCCAATCATCAACAGAGGCCCCCCCACAGTCGTCATCATCAGAGGCCCCCCACAGTCATCATCATCAGAGGCTCCCCCCACAGTCATCATCATCAGAGGCTCCCCCCACAGTCATCATCATCAGAGGCTCCCCCCACAGTCATCATCATCAGAGGCTCCCCCCAGTCATCATCATCAGAGGCCCCCCCCCACAGTCATCATCATCAGAGGCCCCCCAACAACCATCCTCAGAGGCCCCCCACAATCATCATCCTCAGGGGCCCCCGCACAATAATAATCAGAGGCCCCCCATAGTCATCAGAGGGCCCCCACAATCATCCTAAGAGGCCCCCCACAATCATCATCCTCAGAAGCCCCCCACAATCATCATCAGAGGCCCCCCCAATCATCAGAGGCCCCCCACAGTCGTCATCATCAGAGGCCCCCCACAGTCGTCATCATCAGAGGCTCCCCCCACAGTCATCATCATCAGAGGCTTCCCCCACAGTCATCATCATCAGAGGCTCCCCCCACAGTCATCATCATCAGAGGCTCCCCCCACAGTCATCATCATCAGAGGCTCCCCCCACAGTCATCATCAGAGGCTCCCCCCAGTCATCATCATCAGAGGCCCCCCCCACAGTCATCATCATCAGAGGCCCCCCACAGTCATCATCATCAGAGGCCCCCCACAGTCATCATCATCAGAGGCCCCCCACAGTCATCATCATCAGAGGCCCCCCACAGTCATCATCATCAGAGGCCCCCCACAGTCATCATCATCAGAGGCCCCCCAACAACCATCCTCAGAGGCCCCCCAACAACCATCATCCTCAGGGGCCCCCGCACAATAATAATCAGAGGCCCCCCATAGTCATCAGAGGGCCCCCACAATCATCCTAAGAGGCCCCCCACAATCATCATCCTCAGAAGCCCCCCACAATCATCATCAGAGGCCCCCCCCAATCATCAGAGGCCCCCCACAGTCGTCATCATCATCAGAGGCTCCCCCCACAGTCGTCATCATCATCAGAGGCTCCCCCCACAGTCGTCATCATCATCAGAGGCTCCCCCCACAGTCGTCATCAGAGGCCCCCCCCACAGTCATCATCATCAGAGGCCCCCCCCACAGTCATCATCATCAGAGGCCCCCCACAGTCATCATCATCAGAGGCCCCCCACAGTCATCATCATCAGAGGCCCCCCACAGTCATCATCATCAGAGGCCCCCCACAGTCATCATCATCAGAGGCCCCCCACAGTCATCATCATCAGAGGCCCCCCACAGTCATCAGAGGCCCCCCACAGTCATCAGAGGCCCCCCACAGTCATCAGAGGCCCCCCACAGTCATCAGAGGCCCCCCACAGTCATCAGAGGCCCCCCACAGTCATCAGAGGCCCCCCACAGTCATCAGAGGCCCCCCACAGTCATCAGAGGCCCCCCACAGTCATCATCAGAGGCCCCCCACAGTCATCATCAGAGGCCCCCCACAGTCATCATCATCAGAGGCCCCCCACAGTCATCATCATCAGAGGCCCCCCACAGTCATCATCATCAGAGGCCCCCCACAGTCATCATCATCAGAGGCCCCCCACAGTCATCATCATCAGAGGCCCCCCACAGTCATCATCATCAGAGGCCCCCCACAGTCATCATCATCAGAGGCCCCCCACAGTCATCATCAGAGGCCCCCCACAGTCATCATCATCAGAGGCCCCCCACAGTCATCATCATCAGAGGCCCCCCACAGTCATCATCATCAGAGGCCCCCCCACAGTCATCATCATCAGAGGCCCCCCACAGTCATCATCATCAGAGGCCCCCCACAGTCATCATTATCAGAGGCCCCCCCCACAGTCATCATCATCAGAGGCCCCCCACAGTCGTCATCATCAGAGGCTCCCCCCACAATAATCATCATCATCAGAGGCCCCCCAATCATCAGAGGCCCCCCAGTCATCAGAGGCCCCCCACAATAATCATCATCATCAGAGGCTCCCCCCACAATCATCAGAGGCCCCCCACAATCATCAGAGGCCCCCCACAATCATCAGAGGCCCCCCACAATCATCCTCAGAAGCCCCCCACAATCATCCTCAGAAGCCCCCCACAATCATCCTCAGAAGCCCCCCACAATCATCCTCAGAAGCCCCCCACAATCATCATCATCATCAGAGGCCCCCCACAGTCATCATCAGAGGCCCCCCCACAGTCATCAGAGGCCCCCCCACAGTCATCTTCAGAGGCCCCCCACAGTCATCATCAGAGGCCCCCCACAGTCATCATCATCAGAGGCCCCCCCCACAGTCGTCATCATCATCAGAGGCCCCCCCACAGTCATCATCAGAGGCCCCGACACAGTCATCATCAGAGGCCCCCCCACAATCATCATCATCAGAGGCTCCCCCCACAATCATCATCAGAGGCCCCCCACAATCAACATCCTCAGAGGCCCCCCACAATCATCATCAGAGGCTCCCCACAATCAACATCCTCAGAGGCCCCCCACAATCATCATCAGAGGCCCCCACAGTCCGGCCCTAGGACCACCCACAATCATCCTCAGAGGCCCCCACAGTCCAGCCCTAGGACCACCCACAATCATCATCAGAGGCCCACACAGTCCGGCCCTAGGACCACCCACCCTCCTCGTACCCGGTACCGGACACCACTGTTCAGACCATTCATTGACATGACACTTACGGGTCTCCTGGGAGGTAAAGCCCCCCCAGATCCTTGCCATCACCCCGACATTCATCAGAACTGTGGGTGCTCTCGATGGCGCTGTCCAGGTCCTGCTGCCCGGGGGTTAGACCATCCTCATCCGAGTCGCTGTACCCCCCTCCTGTGTCCACGTACATGCCACGTGTGATGTCAGAGCCCTGCAACCACAAGAGGAACATGAGGTACCGGGGTGGGGGGCACAGAACGTGGGGTACAGGGGGGGGCGCTACTGAAAACTCATCAATGTCTCTCCTGTAAGTGGAGCTTCATCATTGTAGCATGACAAGTTCTACAGGACCTCTGCTTGCAATCAGTGAATGGAGACACTGTTTACACAACACACACCGTCCAGGCACGTGAAGTATGGAGGTCAGCTGACCCGTAATACTAGACATTGTCCACATCAAAATCAGCGTCAAGAAGCGCTGTGTGAACTGGGCCTAGGGGGCTCTGTCCTCTATAGAGAACAAGATTAGACAGGGCACTAAGTAACACTCCTCCTGCGCTGGATAATGGAGAAGCTAGATACACAGCTCAGCAGACAGTATCACACAGGATAGGATTAGATACACGGCTCAGCAGAGTATCACACATGATAGGATTAGATACACAGCTCAGCAGACAGTATCACACATGATAGGATTAGATACACCGCTCAGCAGACAGTATCACACATGATAGGATTAGATACACAGCTCAGCAGACAGTATCACACATGATAGGATTAGATACACGGCTCAGCAGACAGTATCACACATGATGGGATTAGATACACCGCTCAGCAGACAGTATCACACATGATAGGATTAGATACACAGCTCAGCAGACAGTATCACACATGATAGGATTAGATACACAGCTCAGCAGACAGTATCACACATGATAGGATTAGATACAGGGCTCAGCAGACAGTATCACACATGATAGGATCAGATACACAGCTCAGCAGACAGTATCACACATGATAGGATTAGATACACAGCTCAGCAGACAGTATCACACATGATAGGATTAGATACACAGCTCAGCAGACAGTATCACACATGATAGGATTAGATACACAGCTCAGCAGACAGTGTCACACATGATAGGATTAGATACACAGCTCAGCAGACAGTATCACACATGATAGGATTAGATACACAGCTCAGCAGACAGTATCACACATGATAGGATTAGATACACAGCTCAGCAGACAGTATCACACATGATGGGATTAGATACACAGCTCAGCAGACAGTATCACACATGATAGGATTAGATACACAGCTCAGCAGACAGTATCACACAGGATAGGATTAGATACACCGCTCAGCAGACAGTATCACACATGATAGGATTAGATACACAGCTCAGCAGACAGTATCACACATGATAGGATTAGATACAGCAGATCAGCAGACAGTATCACACGTGATAGGATTAGATACACTGGTCAGCAGACAGTATCACACGTGATAGGATTAGATACACAGCTCAGCAGACAGTATCACACGTGATAGGATTAGATACACAGCTCAGTAGACAGTATCACACATGATAGGATTAGATACAGCAGCCAGTATCACACATGATAGGATTAGATACACAGCTCAGCAGACAGTATCACACATAATAGGATTAGATACACAGCTCAGCAGACAGTATCACACATGATGGGATTAGATACAGCGGCTCAGCACAGTATCACACATGATGGGATTAGATACAGAGCTCAGCACACAGTATCACACATGGTAGGATTAGATACACAGCTCAGCAGACAGTATCACACGTGATAGGATTAGATACAGTGGCTCAGCAGACAGTATCACACGTGATAGGATTAGATACAGTGGCTCAGCAGACAGTATCACACATGGTAGGATTAGATACACAGCTCAGGAGACAGTATCACACATGATAGGATTAGATACACAGCTCAGGAGACAGTATCACACATGATAGGATTAGATACAGTGGCTCAGCAGACAGTATCACACATGACAGGTTTAGATACACAGCTCAGCAGACAGTATCACACATAATAGGATTAGATACAGGGCTCAGCAGACAGTATCACACATGATAGGATTAGATACACAGCTCAGCAGACAGTATCACACATGATAGGATTAGATACACATCTCAGCAGACAGTATCACACATGATAGGATTAGATACACCGCTCAGCAGATAGTATCACACATGATAGGATTAGATACAGCTCAGCAGACAGTATCACACATGATAGGATTAGGATAGGTGATTATACACAGTGTACCCGGGTGATTATACACAGTGTACCCGGGTGATTATACACAGTGTACCCGGGTGATTATACACAGTGTACCCGGGTGATTATATACAGTGTACCCGGGTGATTATATACAGTGTCCCCGGGTGATTATATACAGTGTCCCCGGGTGATTATACACAGTGTCCCCGGGTGATTATATACAGTGTACCCGGGTGATTATACACAGTGTACCCGGGTGATTATACACAGTGTACCCGGGTGATTATACACAGTGTACCCGGGTGATTATACACAGTGTCCCCCGGGTGATTATACACAGCGTCCCCGGGTGATTATACACAGCGTACCCGGGTGATTATACACAGCGTACCCGGGTGATTATACACAGCGTACCCGGGTGATTATACACAGCGTACCCGGGCGATTATACACAGCGTACCCGGGCGATTATACACAGCGTACCCGGTGATTATACAGTGTACCCGGGTGATTATATACACTGTATCCGGGTGATTATATACAGTGTCCCCGGGTGATTATATACAGTGTACCCGGGTGATTATATACAGTGTACCCGGGTGATTATACACAGTGTACCCGGGTGATTATACACAGTGTACCCGGGTGATTATATACAGTGTACCCGGGTGATTATATACAGTGTACCCGGGTGATTATACACAGTGTATCCGGGTGATTATATACAGTGTACCCGGGTGATTATATACAGTGTACCCGGGTGATTATACACAGTGTACCCGGGTGATTATACACAGTGTACCCGGGTGATTATACACAGTGTCCCCGGGTGATTATACACAGTGTACCCGGGTGATTATACACAGTGTCCCCGGGTGATTATACACAGTGTCCCCGGGTGATTATACACAGTGTCCCCGGGTGATTATACACAGTGTCCCCGGGTGATTATACACAGTGTCCCCGGGTGATTATACACAGTGTCCCCGGGTGATTATACACAGTGTCCCCGGGTGATTATATACAGTGTCCCCGGGTGATTATACACAGTGTCCCCGGGTGATTATACACAGTGTCCCCGGGTGATTATACACAGTGTCCCCGGGTGATTATACACAGTGTACCCGGGTGATTATACACAGTGTACCCGGGTGATTATACACAGTGTACCCGGGTGATTATACACAGTGTACCCGGGTGATTATACACAGTGTACCCGGGTGATTATACACAGTGTACCCGGGTGATTATACACAGTGTACCCGGGTGATTATACACAGTGTACCCGGGTGATTATACACAGTGTACCCGGGTGATTATATACAGTGTACCCGGGTGATTATATACAGTGTACCCGGGTGATTATACACAGTGTACCCGGGTGATTATACACAGTGTATCCGGGTGATTATACACAGTGTATCCGGGTGATTATACACAGTGTATCCGGGTGATTATATACAGTGTACCCGGGTGATTATACACAGTGTACCCGGGTGATTATACACAGTGTACCCGGGTGATTATACACAGTGTACCCGGGTGATTACACACAGTGTACCCGGGTGATTACACACAGTGTACCCGGGTGATTACACACAGTGTACCCGGGTGATTATACACAGTGTACCCGGGTGATTATACACAGTGTACCCGGGTGATTATACACAGTGTACCCGGGTGATTATACACAGTCTACCCGGGTGATTATACACAGTCTACCCGGGTGATTATACACAGTCTACCCGGGTGATTATATACACTGTATCCGGGTGATTATATACAGTGTACCCGGGTGATTATACACAGTGTACCCGATGATTACGGCTCGGCTCGCGGTATAACGGTTGCTGGGGTGTAATATGATGCCGGGTGATTATATACTGTGTCCCCGGGTGATTTTATACAGTGTCCCCGGGTGATTATACACAGTGTCCCCGGGTGATTATATACAGTGTCCACGGGTGATTATATACAGTGTCCACGGGTGATTATATACAGTGTCCCCGGGTGATTATATACAGTGTCCCCGGGTGATTATATACAGTGTCCCCGGGTGATTATATACAGTGTCCCCGGGTGATTATATACAGTGTCCCCGGGTGATTATATACAGTGTCCCCGGGTGATTATACACAGTGTCCCCGGGTGATTATACACAGTGTCCCCGGGTGATTATACACAGTGTACCCGGGTGATTAAATACAGTGTACCCGGGTGATTAAATACAGTGTACCCGGGTGATTATACACAGTGTACCCGGGTGATTATACACAGTGTACCCGGGTGATTATACACAGTGTACCCGGGTGATTATACACAGTGTACCCGGGTGATTATATACAGTGTACCCGGGTGATTATACACAGTGTATCCGGGTGATTATACACAGTGTACCCGGGTGATTATACACAGTGTCCCCGGGTGATTATACACAGTGTCCCCGGGTGATTATACACAGTGTCCCCGGGTGATTATACACAGTGTCCCCGGGTGATTATACACAGTGTCCCCGGGTGATTATACACAGTGTACCCGGGTGATTATACACAGTGTACCCGGGTGATTATACACAGTGTACCCGGGTGATTATACACAGTGTCCCCGGGTGATTATACACAGTGTACCCGGGTGATTTTATACAGTGTCCCCGGGTGATTATATACAGTGTCCCCGGGTGATTATATACAGTGTCCCCGGGTGATTATATACAGTGTACCCGGGTGATTATATACAGTGTACCCGATGATTACGGCTCGGCTCGCGGTATAACGGTTGCTGGGGTGTAATATGATGCCGGGTGATTATATACTGTGTCCCCGGGTGATTATACACAGTGTCCCCGGGTGATTTTACACAGTGTCCCCGGGTGATTTTACACAGTGTCCCCGGGTGATTATACACAGTGTCCCCGGGTGATTATACACAGTGTCCCCGGGTGATTATACACAGTGTCCCCGGGTGATTATACACAGTGTCCCCGGGTGATTATATACAGTGTCCCCGGGTGATTATATACAGTGTCCCCGGGTGATTATATACAGTGTCCCCGGGTGATTATATACAGTGTACCCGATGATTACGGCTCGGCTCGCAGTATAACGGTTGCTGGGGTGTAATATGATGCCGGGTGATTATATACTGTGTCCCCGGGTGATTATACACAGTGTCCCCGGGTGATTATACACAGTGTCCCCGGGTGATTATACACAGTGTCCCCGGGTGATTATACACAGTGTCCCCGGGTGATTATACACAGTGTCCCCGGGTGATTATACACAGTGTCCCCGGGTGATTATACACAGTGTCCCCGGGTGATTATACACAGTGTCCCCGGGTGATTATACACAGTGTCCCCGGGTGATTATACACAGTGTCCCCGGGTGATTATACACAGTGTCCCCGGGTGATTATACACAGTGTCCCCGGGTGATTATACAGTGTCCCCGGGTGATTATACACAGTGTCCCCGGGTGATTATACACAGCGTCCCCGGGTGATTATACACAGCGTACCCGGGTGATTATACACAGCGTACCCGGGTGAATATACACAGCGTACCCGGGTGATTATACACAGCGTACCCGGGTGATTATACACAGCGTACCCGGGTGATTATACACAGCGTACCCGGGTGATTATACACAGTGTCCCCCGGTGATTATATACAGTGTCCCCGGGTGATTATACACAGTGTCCCCGGGTGATTATACACAGTGTATCCGGGTGATTATACACAGTGTATCCGGGTGATTATACAGTGTAACCTGGTGATTATACACAGTGTACCCGGGTGATTATACACAGGGTCCCCGGGTTATTATACACAGGGTCCCCGGGTTATTATATACAGTGTACCCGGGTGATTACACAGTGTACCCGGGTGATTATACAGTGTACCCGGATGATTATATACACTGTATCCGGGTGATTATACACAGTGTCCCCGGGTGATTATATACAGTGTACCCGGGTGATTATACACAGTGTACCCGGGTGATTATACACAGTGTACCCGGGTGATTATACACAGTGTACCCGGGTGATTATACACAGTGTACCCGGGTGATTATACACAGTGTACCCGGGTGATTATACACAGTGTACCCGGGTGATTATACACAGTGTACCCGGGTGATTATACACAGTGTACCCGGGTGAGTATACACAGTGTACCCGGGTGAGTATACACAGTGTACCCGGGTGATTATATACAGTGTACCCGGGTGATTATATACAGTGTACCCGGGTGATTACGGCTCGGCTAGCGGTATAACGGTTGCTGGGGTGTAATATGATGCCGGGTGATTATACACAGTGTCCCCGGGTGATTATACACAGTGTACCCGGGTGATTATATACAGTGTCCCCCGGTGATTATATACAGCGTCCCCGGGTGATTATACACAGCGTACCCGGGTGATTATACACAGCGTCCCCGGGTGATTATACACAGCGTCCCCGGGTGATTATACACAGCGTCCCCGGGTGATTATACACAGCGTACCCGGGTGATTATACACAGTGTACCCGGGTGATTATACAGTGTCCCCGGGTGATTATATACAGTGTCCCCCGGTGATTATATACAGTGTCCCCCGGTGATTATATACAGTGTCCCCCGGTGATTATATACAGTGTCCCCCGGTGATTATATACAGTGTCCCCCGGTGATTATACACAGCGTACCCGGGTGATTATACACAGCGTACCCGGGTGATTATACACAGCGTACCCGGGTGATTATATATAGTGTCCCCGGGTGATTATACACAGTGTCCCCGGGTGATTATATACAGTGTACCCGGGTGATTATACACAGCGTACCCGGGTGATTATACACAGCGTACCCGGGTGATTATATACTGTGTCCCCGGGTGATTATACACAGTGTCCCCGGGTGATTATATACAGTGTACCCGGGTGATTATACACAGTGTACCCGGGTGATTATACACAGTGTACCCGGGTGATTATACACAGTGTACCCGGGTGATTATACACAGTGTCCCCCGGTGATTATATACAGTGTCCCCCGGTGATTATACACAGTGTCCCCGGTGATTATACACAGCGTACCCGGGTGATTATACACAGCGTACCCGGGTGATTATACACAGCGTACCCGGGCGATTATACACAGCGTACCCGGGCGATATACACAGCGTACCCGGGCGATTATACACAGCGTACCCGGGCGATTATACACAGCGTACCCGGGTGATTATACACAGCGTACCCGGGTGATTATACACAGCGTACCCGGGTGATTATACACAGCGTCCCCGGGTGATTATACACAGTGTCCCCGGGTTATTATACAGTGTACCCGGGTGATTATACACAGTGTACCCGGGTGATTATACAGTGTACCCGGGTGATAATACAGTGTACCCGGATGATTATATACAGTGTCCCCGGGTGATTATACACAGTGTATCCGGGTGATTATATACAGTGTCCCCGGGTGATTATATACAGTGTCCCCGGGTGATTATACACAGTGTACCCGGGTGATTATACACAGTGTACCCGGGTGATTATACACAGTGTACCCGGGTGATTATACAGTGTACCCGGGTGATTATATACAGTGTACCCGGGTGATTATATACAGTGTACCCGGGTGATTATACACAGCGTCCCCGGGTGATTATACACAGCGTCCCCGGGTGATTATACACAGTGTACCCGGGTGATTATACACAGTGTACCCGGGTGATTATATACAGTGTACCCGGGTGATTATACAGTGTCCCCGATGATTACGGCTCGGCTAGCGGTATAACGGTTGCTGGGGTGTAATATGATGCCGGGTGATTATATACACTGTATCCGGGTGATTATACAGTGTCCCCGGGTGATTATACACAGTGTACC